>NW_006926733.1:3400-3941 GCF_000298275.1 Orycteropus afer afer | reverse complement strand
GTATAGGATCATATCATCAGCAAATAGGGATAGTTTGACTTCTTGTTACCAATTTTGATGCCTTTGTTTCCCTTTTTTGCCTTATTGCCCTGGGTAGGACTTCCAATACAATGTTGAATAGAAGTGGTAATACAGGGCATCCTTGTCTGGTTCTTGTTTGTAAGGGGAATGGTTTCAGTTTCTCTGCATTAAGGATAATGTTGCCTGTTGGTTTTGCATAGGTCCCCTTTATGAAGTTGAGGAATGTCCCTTCTATTCCTATTTTGTTAAGAGTTTTTATCAGAAATGGATGTTAGATTTTCTCAAATGCCTTTTTTGCATCAGTTCTTGTATCATGTAGTTCTTTTTCTTTTTTCTTTTTTTTATTTAAGTGGTGGATAACGTTGATTGTTTTTCTAATGTTGAACCATCCTTCCATACTTGATGTGAGCCCCAGTTGGTCATAATGAATAATTTTCTTGATATGTTGGAGTCTATTGGGTAGGATTTTGTTGACGATTTTTGCATCTATATTCATGAGGGATATTGGTCTGTAGTTTTC
>NW_006926733.1:0-620 GCF_000298275.1 Orycteropus afer afer | reverse complement strand
AAGTATGAATTGGTTGCTGTCATTTTGTTATGTGTTTTTTCATGGTGTCCCTGGTTTCTTTGTTCCATATTATTTTCTGTGCTGAGCTCATTATGCTTACGAATCCTGTTATCGTTTCCTTTGTTGCTGTTATTTTAGTATTTGCTGAATATTTGTGCTTGTCCTCTTTTTTATTGTGATGTGAAAGTTTATCATTTTTCTTTCAGGTTACCCTGTGATTTGCAATTTTCTCCCTGAGTTTAGAACAGTCCATTCTGTTTTGCAACTCTCTTGACTTCCTCACCATTTAGAACTTCTGTAACTACACAATATTTTCCCTCTCTTTGGTTTATAGTTGTCCTCATTTGCCAGTTGATATCTCTGGTTCCCTGTTTAAAATATTGTAAGCTTATTTTACTTTGTACATGTCTATAGCTGTGGTTTCTGGGTTATATCACCTTGTGTATTAATGGTCAGTTGTTTGCTATTTTTGGTTCTCTGTTCAAAGGACTCCCTTTAGTATCTCTTATAAGGTTTGTCTGGTTTTAACAAATTTGCTTAATTTCTGCTTATCTGGAAATCTCCTAATTTCACCATCATATTTGAGGGACAATTTTGCCGGGTATATAATTCTTGGTTGA
>NW_006926732.1:8271-8815 GCF_000298275.1 Orycteropus afer afer | reverse complement strand
GATTCATAAACATAATGAGCTCAGCACAGAAAATAATATGGAACAAAGAAACCAGGGACACCATGAAAAAACACATACCAAAATGATAGTAACAAATTCAAACTTATTAATAATTACACTGAATGTTAATGGATTAAATGCACCACTGAAGAGACAGAGAGTTGCAGATTTGATAAGAAAACAAAACCCATCAATGTGCTGACTACAAAAGACACACCTTAGAGGTAAAGACAGAAATAGACTAAAAATCAAAGGTTGGAAAAAGATGTATCAAGCAAATGGCAACTGTCAGAGAGCAGGAGTGGCAATATTAATTTCTGACCAAATTGACTTTAAGACAAAAACCACCATTCGAGACAAGGAAGGACAGTATATGATGATTAAAGGATCAATTGAACATGAATATCTATGACCCAATGAAAAAGCACCAAAATACATAAATCAGATTTGAAAAGAGTTGAAAAGCAAAAAAGATGACTCCACAATTATAGTGGGAGACTTTAATACACCACTTTCTTTGAAAGATAGAACAACTGGAAAGAAA
>NW_006926732.1:6799-7265 GCF_000298275.1 Orycteropus afer afer | reverse complement strand
GATGCAAAAATCTTCAACAAAATCCTAGCCAATAGACTGCAGCAACATATCAAGAAAATCATTCATTATGACCAAGTAGGGTTCATATCAGGTGTGTAGGGATAGTTCAACGTTAGAAAAACAATCAATGTCATCCACCACATAAATGAAATAAAGGAGAAGAACCACATGATCATATAAATTGATGCAGAAAAGGCATTTGATAAAATCCAACACCCATACCTGATCAAAATTCTCAGCAAAATAGGGATAGAAGGGACATTCCTCAAAAATAATAAAGGGCATCTATGCAAAACCAACAGCCAACATTATTCTCAATGGAGAGAGACTGAAACCATTCTTCTTGAAAACAGGAACCAGACAAAGATGCCTGCTATCACCACTTCTATTCAACATGGTACTGGAAGTACATTGTACTTGTCAGGGCCATAAGGCAAGAAAGGGAAATCAAAGGCATCCAAATTGG
>NW_006926732.1:2883-3938 GCF_000298275.1 Orycteropus afer afer | reverse complement strand
CAAACAAAAGACAGGCATATGAGTTGAACATTAACCTCAGGGAGATACACTCCTTGGAGAGAACAATCATGGGAGAAATAAGGCTGCTTATGCACAGGGAGACAGCTGAGAGGGCAGGAGTGCATGGAGGGATGGACACTGGGAAGAGGTAACTATGGGGAGGAAGTGAGAGGGAAGCTGTTTGCATTGTGGTAAATTGTGGTCAATGTCATGAGACAAAGTGTATGTGAACTGCTGTATGGAAATTGAATTTGCTCTGTAAATCTTCACCCAAATCACAATTAAAAAAAAAATTGAAGTAACAACAACAATAAAAAGAATAACTAGGAACAAAACAAAGTTTTGCTCTGAATAAATTCATAGGGTAGAGGAGGTGGGAAAGAAAGGTGTATACAAGAAAAGAATTATTATAATTTTCTATTGGAGAACTGTAAGTTGTGGTTGTAGGCACAAAGGTGAGTCTTTTGACCCATTATTCCAAAAAGTAAATTAAATGTACTGTACTACAAAAAAATAAAAGAAAAGAAAAGAATTCACTCCAACGTAACCACAGAGAAAGTTAACAACCCCTTTAAACAAACCCAGAAAAAAGGAAAACATACGGGCTTAGTAAGCACAAAACCAACAATAAAGAAGAAAAGAGGGGAAACACTTCATAACTAAATGAACTCAGCACGGAAAAACCTATGGACCAAGGAAACTCCAACAACATGAGAAAAAAATCACAATAAAATGACAGCAATCAATTCATACCTATCACTATTTACTCTTAATGTGAGTGGACTAAATGTACCAGTCAAGAGAAAGAGAGTGGCAGACTGGATAAGAAAAGAAGACCCATTGATATGCTGCCTATAAGAGACTCACCTTAGACACAAAGATAAAAACAAAGTAAAGGTTAAGGATATTGTTGTTGTTGATATTGTTGTTGTTGTTGTTATTTGCCATCGATTCAGCCCGACTCATAGCGACCCCTCCTTGGGTTTCCGAGGCAGTATCACTACGGAAGTAGGATTGCCCAACCTTCCTTCTGAGGAGTGGCTGTTGGGTTTGAA
>NW_006926732.1:0-668 GCF_000298275.1 Orycteropus afer afer | reverse complement strand
GGTTGTATCCTTTCACATACTTATTCAATCTGTATGCTGAGAAAATAATTCAAGAAGCTGGATTATATGAAGAAGAATGCAGCAAAAGGATTGGAGGAAGACTCATTGACAATCTGCAATATGTAAATGACACAAACTTGTTTGCTAAGAGTGAAGATGGGCCTTACCCTGCCTGTGGCGTAATATCTAAGGCATTTGACTGCTAACCAGAAGGCTGGCTATTCAAACCCACCATCCACTCCATGGAAAGAAGACTGGGCAATCTACTTCCATAAAGCTTTACCTCCTCAGAAACCCAAAAGGGGTCACTCACTATGAGCCGGAATCAACTCAGTGGCAGTGAGTTTGGTTTTGGGTTTGGTTCCCTCTACCTGGGCTGCTCCTCCCCAGGACAGTTTGCTACCTCCCTTTACTCCTTCAAGTCTTCACACAGCCTCGTCTCATTGTGACCTACCTTGCCCCTAAAAGTTCTAACCCCCCCATGCTACTCTACTTTTTTGTTTTTCGTGGCACAGTTGGGGAAATACAATTAAGAACAAAACCTACTCTCAACCCAGAAAACCTCTCCATAAATATAGAAGAGAGAGGTTCCGGCAAGATGGCGGACTAGGCAGAAGGATTGCACAGACCCTCTTCAACAAAGAAAAGGGAAACCAATTAACACAGAC
>NW_006926731.1:5129-7327 GCF_000298275.1 Orycteropus afer afer | reverse complement strand
ACTGAAAAAAAAAAAAAAATAGCATTGACCCATGTCACTTTAGTTTTGTGTATTTCACTGTACATGAATTATATTTCAATAAAATGCATTAAAATAATAATAATAATAGTAAAACTGGAGATCTGGGATAGAGTGAGAGGAAAAAAGTAAACAAAATCCAAAAGCACAATAATCACCAGAATTACGAGTTGGATGGAGTTTGGTGGGACCCCCAATACTATGGCCCTGGAATACACTTTGGGCCTGGAATAGAACTCACTCACAGGAGCTGACTCTCAGCCCAACAGTAAATAAGATGTACACACAGACTACTCAACCCTGGGTGACACACCCACATACTCTAGGAGATGCATCCTTTGGAGCAATCAACCACAGGGCACCTCAGGAGAGACACTGGCATGGAGGAAATGCAGGACACACAGGAGTGCATAACTATGTGGGCATAGAGTGGGGGAGGTTACTGGGCAGGGAGGGGAAGAGAGTGGGTTAGGGTTGGGGATGGTAATTGGGGAGTGAAACCAAACATACACGAAATGTTGAATGTAAAACTAACTCTGCTCTGTAAACTTGCACCTAAAGCACAATAATGAAATAAATAAATAAAAGTAAACAAACAAACTGCTGACCTTTCAGTTAGAAGCTGAGCAGTTAACCATTGCACCACCAGTGTTATTTACAATCTATATACTTATAAAATATTAAAAGGTAAGAGAATGTAATTTATGATTATATATACATACACACACACACACACATATATATATATAATAAGTGTATAGAAAAATGCATTGTGTTCATGTGAATGCTATCACTGTGTGATAGTAAATACTTCTGGAGAAAAAGTAGGGAAAGAGATGGAGGAGGGAGAGCAACTATATGCGTGATGTTTTATGTCTTACATAAGGTGAAGACTATGGGCATGTATGTTACACTAACCTTTATAACTTTACTGTATGCCTAACATATATCATTTAAAAGTCATATATACTGAAAAGGAATACTGAGGTAATCTGGAGAAAGGAAGACAACAATGACAGGTTTGCCTACAAACAGGAAAAAGTTTTCATTTATTTATTTTGTGAGCTCTTTACACAATGTAGAGGAAAGGGGAACAATTTGTAGACAGTGATAGCAAATCTTATTAGAGAAACAGAACAAAATTAGAGAACGTTTATTCTGAACACTGACTAAAAGTTAGAAATGAACATCTGCTCTTACATATGTAACTTATCCTCTTATTTTTTTCCAGATACTACATGTATAAATCTGGGAACTTAAAGAAGCTAAGGATTAATGATGTTCATTTTTCATAAACACATTTATTAAATGCATTCATTTAATAACATATGATTCAATTATTGGGAAACGATAATCTAGAGGCAATTATTCTTCTTGAGTTTACATTCAGAAGAATTATACATTCTAGTTGATATTGGGAATTTGAGCATTTTTTGCACAGCTTAATTGAAGTGTAGTGAACTGTACATATCTAAAGCAAACAGTTTGATCGATTTCAACATCTGAATACACCTGTGGCACAATCAAGATAATGAACCTACTCAACAAGCACTATAGGTTCCTTCTGCTTCTCTGTAATCCATCGTCTCCTTCATCCCATCTTCAGGCAATCATAGAGCTGCTTTCCACAACTATAGTTAGTAACAATAATCTAAGTTGTAAGTATACACTTCCCCTCCGCTCCTTCTACTGAACTCAATAAAGTATGGTCATATAAGATGTTTTTGATATCATTTAAAATTTTGTCTGTTCAGAATCGTGAGATGCTGGGTAATCTTCATACTTTTGTTGCATTTTCTATATTAAACTAAAGACAAAAATATTTTTTAATGTAAAAATAGGAGGCCTGGTGTTGCAGTGATTATAGCTGTCAGCTGCCAACTGGTCAGCAGTTTGCATCCACCAGCTGTTCCACTGGAGAAAGATGTGGCAGTTTGCTTCCATAGACATTTACAACTTTGGAATCCCCATGGGGGCAGTTCCAATGTACTACAGGGCTGCTAAGAGTTAGAATAAAATAGACCACAATGGGTTTGATATTTGGAACATAAAAAGTAATCTATTTGCTTTTTCCTCCATAAAGTTATCCCTAATTTTGAAAAAAAAAAAAAAAAAAAATTAGAAGTAGCCTTAGAGTAATGGACTTTTCAAATTCCTTCCTGAAAGTACTTTTTGGATAG
>NW_006926731.1:0-1119 GCF_000298275.1 Orycteropus afer afer | reverse complement strand
TTTTTTTTTTTTTTCAGTATGCATCAGATTTAATCACCACCCTCCATTCATTCTGACTCAGTAGGCTGAGTCAAGCACCAGGTATCTACATTTTAACTAGTCTTCAGAAGACTGTTGAGTTTAGGAAAAGGCTGACACTTTGAAAACTGCAGAGAAGTCTAGTGAGTGGCGAATTAGTACAACTAATAAGAATAGCAAAAATTATCAAAGACTTAATTTCCAGAAACAAACAAAATTTAATTCATATAATGAATTGTGGGGTATTTATAGAAGAAGGAGTGAACAAACTATGAGAGGTAATAAAAACTTTTAAACTTAACTTTTAAAACATGGACAAATAATGCCCCAGCATGTCTGCATGTAAACAGAGCTATTTCTACAAAGCTAAGTCAAATGAGCAATGCCATTGTATGTCAAGCTCTGAAATGAGCACTCTACATGATGCTGTGATAACTAAAGAATAAAGAATGAATATGGCAAGAAAAAAGAGTTGTTGTTGTTGTTGTTAGGTGTTGTCGAGTCACCTCTGACTCATAGCGACCCCATGCACAGCAGAATGAAACACCTCCCGATCCCACACTAGCTCCATGATCCTTGCTATACTTGAGCCCATCTTTGCAGCCACCATGTCAATCCATCTCATCGAAGGCCTTCTCCTCTTTCATCAACCTACCACCTTACCAAGCATGACATCCTTCTCCAGGGAATGGTCCCCTCTGACAACATGACCAAAGTAAGTGAGACGAAGTCTGGCTATCCTCACTTCCAAGGAGCATCTCGACTGCACTTCCTGCAGGACTGATCTGTTAGTTCTTTTAGTAGTCCATGGTACTTTCAGCATTCTTGGCCAGCACCACAACTCAAAAGCATCAACTCTTCTCTGGTCTTCCTTGTCTTCCTTGTCTAGCTCTCACATGCATACAAGGCGATTGGAAATATCATAGCCTTAGTCCTCAATGAGATGTCCTTGCTCCTCAGCACTTGAAAGAGTTCGTTCTCAGCCAACCTACCCAGTGCTACAAGTCATCTAATGTCCTGACTGCTGCTTCCATTGGCATCGATTGTAGAACCAAGCAATGTGAATTCTTTGACAACCTCAATCTTTTCTCCATTTATTGT
>NW_006926730.1:1598-8019 GCF_000298275.1 Orycteropus afer afer | reverse complement strand
GTGGAGGTGTGTGAGAAGATGCCGCTCCAATTCTTCTGGGAGAATCAGTTTTCCCTCTGAGTCCATATACCATCCATTCCGATTTTTTCTATCTGTGGTGATTTCTCAGCTCACTGTATGTCTTCTCTGGAGTAGTTTGGAGTAGGAGGCAGGGGTTCCAGTTGCAGGCAAGGTAAGTTAGTTACTAAAGTTCATATCGTTTGGAGGGCAGCTCTCTTAGCTGCCTGGTCCACTGCTCGGTTGCTTCTTGCTTCAGGGGAGTGTCTTCTCTGATGTCCTGGGGTGTGGACCACCGCTACCATTCATGGCCGGGTCACAGCTGATAACAAGTGAAGAATTTCCGTCTGGTTCTTTATTTCTCTTCCTTCTGTGTTTTTGAACCCATGCTCCCGGTAGATGGTGCCATGTATATGAAGAGTTGCATACGCATAACGACTGTTCGTATAGGCTGTTAGCTTCTTTCCTTCTGCTCTTTCCAATACTTCGGCCAGGGCAATAAGTTCAGCTTTCTGGGTGGAAGTTCCTGGCAGTAAAGCATTGGCTCAAATAATCTCCTCCTGGTTATTTACTACCACGGCTCCCGCATACCTTAGTTCATCCTGTACGAAACTGACTCCATCCGTGAACCAAATGAAGTTACTGTTTTGCACCGGGCAGTCTTGCAAGTTCTTTCTGACCGTATTTACCTCTGTGAGTATTTCTGAGCAGTCGTGCAGAGGTTTATCTAGGTTAGGGTTAGGCAGCAGGGTGGCGGGGTTTAAAACTGTTGGGGTTAAGAATTGTACCCTTGGTGTGTCAAGTAATAGCCTCTAATAATGAGTTAATCTGACGTTGGTTATCCATTTCTCCAGGGGCTGTTTGAGCATTCCTTCAATGGCATGGGGAGTGGTTACTTTCAAAGTCTGTACATGGGTTAACTTATCTGCATCTCTAACTAGCAGAGCGGTGGCAACAATAATTCTCAAGCAAGGGGGCCATCTTGCTGCTACTAGATCCAATTTCTTTGAGAGGTATGTTACTGGCTTCTTCCATGGTCCCTGCTGTTGTATTAGGACCCCCTTTGTTATTCCTTTTTTCTCATCAACAAACAGATGAAATGGTTTAGTGGGGTCAGGTAATGTTAATGCTGGGGCTTTAAGGAGTGCTTCCTTAAGTTCTTTAAATGCTGAGTCCCTCTCAGGAGTCCAGTCCCACTCCGACCCTTCCCTGCTGAGCTCATAGAGTGACTTCGCTTTTGTGGTGAAATCTAAAATCTACAGCTGGTAATAACCTACTGTTTTTAGAAATTATCTCATCTGCTTCGGGTTTGTGGGTTGGGGAATCTGTAGGATCGTCTGTTTCATGGTTTTAGTGAGCTACCTCTGCCCAGCTCTCAACTTATACCCCAAGTATGTGACTTCTGGCTTAACTACCTGAGCTTTTTTGGCACTAGATCGATATTCCAGCTCTCCCAGAGTGGTGAGCAATTTCCTGGTTGCTTCGAGGTACCCTGTCCAGTCGGGTGCTGCTATTAACAAGTCATCTACATATGGTAGTAAAGTT
This sequence comes from Orycteropus afer afer, assembly GCF_000298275.1. NCBI lineage: Eukaryota > Metazoa > Chordata > Mammalia > Tubulidentata > Orycteropodidae > Orycteropus > Orycteropus afer. The sequence goes on along the minus strand of NW_006926730.1, from coordinate 6,477 downwards.
ACTTGTGGGTTTTGACCCCGGTACTCACGTAAGTCTTCACTCAAGGCTTCGTTAAACAAAGTGGGTGAGTGCTTGAACCCTTGGACCAACCTTGTCCAGGTCAGCTGGCCAAGGATTTTATCTGTTTCGTTAACCCATTCAAAGGCAAAAATGTCTTGGCTCTGTGGGGCTAAGGGTAGGCTAAGAAAGCATCTTTCAAGTTCAGGGTAGTATACCACACATGATCTGGAGGAAGATTGCTGAGCAGCTTGTAAGGGTTAGGGACTGTGGGATGTATGTCTTCAACTCAGCAATTTACCTCTCTCAGATCCTGCACCGGTCGGTACTCTCCCCCTGGTTTCTTTACTGGGAGGAGAGGTGTATTCCATGCAGACCGGCACCTCTTTAATACCTCCTCCCATAACAGCCGCTGGATATGGGGTTGTATGCTTTCCCGGGCTTCCCTGGGCATGGGATACTGTCGGACTCTTACCGGTAAGGCAGAGGGTTTTAAGTCCACAATAATGGGTGGTCGGTGTTTCGCTAATCCAATTCCTCCAGTTTCTGCTCAGACTTGGGGAAACTCTTTCAGCCATGGAGCCATATCCATTAAGCTTGCACATTAGTTTTCTACACATTTATACAAGTGGTATTCGTCATGTAAGGTGACCATCAGGACCTGTAGTGGGGAGCCTTCCCCATCGGTAACCTGGACACCGTTTTTGTGAAAGAATATATGGGTTTGGGCTTTGAATAATAAGTCTCTTCCTAATAGCAATGCAGGACAGTCGGGTACAATTAAGAATGAATGGGACACTTGCTTAGTTCCCAGATTCATTTGTCGCTGCGTTGTCCAATGATACCGCTTTGCTCCTGTTGCCCCCTGGACCAGGCTGGTTTTTGAAGAAATCTTTCCCTCCTTCTTATTGAGGACGGAGTACTAAGACCCTGTATCTACCAGAAACTCTACTGGCTTCCCCTCCACTTTCAAGGTTACCCAAGACTCAGGGAGGGGTTCTGAATCCCGTTTCCCCTAGTTGCTGTCCTCGCTTGCTACCAACGTTCTAACAGGAGCAGGCTTTTCATATTTTTTGTTCTCTTTCTTTGGGCATTCATTCTTCCAGTGTCCAATTCCTTTGCAAAATGTGCATTGGTTCGGGGCCAAGGGTGGGTCCCGGCGGGGCTTGTTATGTTGGTCTGGTCTCCTTCCTCTCCCTTTCCCTATGTTTCCCCAAGCTCCAGCAAAGAATATCTTTGCTAACTCCGTCTGATTTTGTTTATTTTCTTTAGCTTGGAATTCCCTTTCCTCCCTCCGTATTCTTTCCTCTTTTTTTTTTCTGTGGTTTCTCTAGTATTATATACCTTTTCTGCTACTGTCATTAGGTCCTGTAGGGTCTGCTCACCTAATCTATCTATCTTCTTAAGTTTTCTTCTGATATCAGGGGCTGTTTGGTTCACGAAGGATAGGATCACTGATGCTCTACTCTCATCGGCTTGCGGGTCCATGGGAGTATACAGTTTAAACGCTTCCATTAACCTCTCTAGATATGCTGCAGGGCTCTCTGTTGGCCCCTGCCTTACTAAGTTTACCTTGGCTAAATTAGTTGGCTTCCTTGCTGGTGCCCGGGGACCGGCCATTAGAATCTGCCAGTACTTTTGGAGACGCTCCCTACCTTTTGTTGTTCAAAATCCAACCAGGACGAGACAACAGGAATCTATCATCAATTAAATTCTGAAGCACCGTCGGTTGCCCATTATTCCCCGGTACATTTTTCCTGGCCTCTGTCAAGATCCTTTCTTTTTCTTCAGTGGTGAAAAAAAACCTGCAATAGTTGCTGACAATCATCCCAAGTGGGGTTATGAATAAACAATATAGAATCTAACAAATTAATTAGGCTTTGGGGGTTTTCAGAAAAGGGGGCATTCTGCTCTTTCCAGTTATACAGGTCCAACGTTGAAAACGGCCAGTACTGCCAGGTTCTGCTTCCGTCCTCACAGGGCAGGCCTATCGCTCTGAGAGGCAGTGCCTGGACAGTAGATGATGGAGCTTTAGCCTCCTGGGAGCCCCTCTGGCATGGGCGGAGACTGGAGGCTGGGCCCGTAATGACAGTTGGCATGCTTGGAGCACTCGCTCCATTCCCTCCCGATACTTGTGGAGCCTGGAGAGGGTGGGAAGGTGGCAGAGGGGCATAGGGAGGTGGAGACACGCCACTTTCTAGATCCATCAGATCGGGGTGGGCCTGGGAATCAGGCAAAACTGGTGGAACAGCTGCTCGGGACCCAGCTCGTCTTGGTTTCTCCTTTTCACTAGTCCCGAGTGAGGATGTTAACACCTTAACAGAGAGATTCGGAAGAAAAGGTTTTAGCCATGGGGGCGGGTTAGTCACTATATCTTGCCACACTAAAATGTAAGGAAATTGGTCCGGGTGCCCATGGGGGCATGGCACTTGGACTCGGTCAAATACAGTTGGGATCACCTGTCCATCCAGTGAGCCTTCCAGAGGCCATCCCACCTCAAGAGAGGGCCATTCTGAAGACCAAAAGTTATTAGTTTATTTTTCTTAATTATCACAGACAAATTAGATCCTCTGGTTTTAAACTCTGAAAAATGCTCAACCATCAGGGACAGAGGGGTAGTCTGTTTCTGTCCCATTTCAACCTCCTTTAAGAAAACACAGAACGAATAAGAGACAAGTGGCCACACAACAAGAGACACCAAAACAGACAGCACAAATATCCGACACCCAGAAGAGATCTCGTTCCAGTACCACAGACTGGAGGTGCCTCCGCCCCTCCCCTGAAGTGGGCTACTCTTACCAAAAAGCTCCTACAGCCTGCCTGTGAGTTGGGGAAGGGCTCCTTCCCCCACTCATCCGGCGTTTCTGCCGGTTTCCTGATCTGGAGCATCCGCCGGTTTCCAGCCTTTCCTGATGGACTAGTGTCCCATGTAAAAGATGAATTCTAGTCCTGCCGGCTTCCTGAAACTCTCCTACTATCGCAGGCAACTTCACTCGTTCCGAATTTTTTCCTTCCCGGCCAACACACCAAATGTTGGGCCCGAGTCCGGAAAGGAATGATGTCGGTACGAAGAAGCCACCACAGACACGATAATGTAATAACAAAAGGAAAGTTTATTTGCTAACTCGAGTTAGGGTCCCTGCTCTTGCCAACGTAGCGGCTTAGGCAAAAGATCCCGTGTTCGTTTACCATCGCATTTCTATAGGAAAAAAATATAGGGTGGAGTAGATGATTGAGTTTAGGGCAGGGGTTTGGGAAGTTGGGAGTGGGTTGGAATCCCCCGGCTTCAAAGATGAGCGAGAGACTTGTTGGAGCCTGGTAGAACTCTCTGATACGTGCAAAATCTGGGGGGAGGGAGGTGAGACCTGTCAGAGCCAGGCAGAACTCTCTGATACAAAGCCCTGAGGCATGGTATGTGTTAATCTCCACACTAAATGTTTCTGGTTAAAGATCTACCATACCTGGAGGCATTAGGACTCAGCATGGGACCTGGAGGCATTAGGACTCAGTATGGGACCTGGAGGCATTAGGACTCAGCATGAGACATGTTAATCTCCATACTAAAGGCTTCTGGTTAAAGATCTACCTGGAGGCATTAGGACTCAGGCCTCACACTACCACTGAAGGTAAATTGAGTTTACTGCCTCTGTGGAAACTCTGAACTCAGGTTAAGACACACCACACAGCTTTGACTTATCTCACCTGACAGATGAGGGATCACTTAGCTCTGCTAGCGTAGTGCCTAAGGCACTTGACTACTAACTAGAAGGCTGGCTGCTCAATGTCACCAACCACTCCTCAGAAGGAAGGTTGGGCAATCCACTTCTGTAGTGATACCACCTCGGAAACCCAAGGAGGGGTCGCTATGAGTTTTGGGTGACTCAACAACACATCACAACAACAGCAACTTGTGCATTTGTACACTAACACTTAAGAGTCATGTGTTGAGGGATGCTCCCCCTGGGTGTTAATTCTCCAACAATCTTTTTTGTGGTTCTTATTGTAAAGTGGCTTCAGAGGAAGTTTTCAAAGAAAGTTCCTCAGGCAACCAGTTGGAAGATGGGCCAATGTGCCATTGTTTGATGACTCAGGGAATATGAGTGAGGTACAGAGAGCATCAATTACAGATTTTTCTTATTATAGGAACCTATTAATTTCTGTGGTAGTGAGCTATACACACACTGAGGACTTATACTCAGTGCTCACTGCTTGGCAGTCATAAGCAGTTGTCTATGGGATCTTGTTAAATGTAAACCTAATTTGTATGTTGTTATGAAGATTGGAGCAGAAAATAAAGATCCATTGAATGTAAGAAAAGAAGTAACCATCTGTGATGAACAGCCAGGTGTGCTACTTTGTATGTATTTTTGAAAACCATTCAATCTGAAAAGTGGATATAGCTTTAAAAGTGTATTTGTAAGTACTGGCCCATCAGCTGAAAGACAGTTGACAAGGACGTGCAAATTGAAGAACAAAGTCAAAATTAAACTTGAGAGAATGAGAAGATTCAGGAAACAATGAAGAGGTTCTTATAAGTTTAGGTGGAAGGTGAAAAGAGGGTGAGGTAAGGTTGCTGAGAGTGCCAGAGGTTTGAAATTATCAAGGTTTTAAGGTTTATGGAGTTAGAAGTATTTGACTGAAATAAAATTTCAATCCTTTTAACTGAATCTATGTTGAAAACCTACCTAGTGTTTCAATCTATTGTGAGTCTGAGAGCTCTAGTAGCCTCCAGGAAAATCTTTAACCAGAAACCTTTTAGTGTCAGCATTACTAACAGAACGTTTGGACTCTTTAGGGCCTTTATCTGCCCTCCAGTCTCAGCAGGTATCAAGGAACTTCCTCCGAACTCAGCACGCATCACAAAAGCCATCCGGATTCAGCA
>NW_006926730.1:0-1498 GCF_000298275.1 Orycteropus afer afer | reverse complement strand
CGACTCCTGAAAGTCTCCCACATACCTGAGTCGCATCCTCCCTAGATAATATTTTCCTAAGTGAACTTTGGAGCCGGGGGGTTTCTTTACGTCCCCCAACATCTTAGATCACTGCCCTAAATCCCTTAGCAACAACCAATCATCTGTACCCTCTCGCCCTGGTGCTGCCCCTCCCCACATTGTTCCATAAATTTGTGAGAATATCGGGGCATGGGATCTTTTGCTTGAGCCACTGACCTGGTAAGGGCAAAGACCCTAACTTAAGTTAGCTAATAAACTTTCCTAGTGCATTTGCATTGTCATGTGTTGGCATATTACTCTCTTCCGAGCATCTCCTTTATAACCTGGGTACAACATTTTGTGTGTTGGCCAGGAAAGGAGGATTCGGATCGAGTGAAGTTGCCATGACAGTAGGAGAGTTTCAGGAACTGGAGCCGGCTGGACTAGATACGTCCTTTGCGTAAGGACACTAGTCCGTCAGGAAAGGCTGGGCACCGGCGGACGTGCCGGGTGAGCGGGGGAAGGTGCCCTTCCTCAGCTCACAGGCAGGCTGTGGGCGTTTGTTGGTAAGGGCAGCCCACTTCTGGGGAGGGGAGAGGACCCTCCAATCTGTGGTGCAGGAATGAGATCTCTTCTGGTATCGGGTATCTGTGTTGTCTGGTTTGGTGTCTCTGGGCGTCAGATATTTTGTGCTGTCCATTTTGGTGTGTGGCCACTGTCTTTTGTTCATTCTGTGTTTTCTTGAATAAGGTTGAAATGGGACAGAAACAGACTACCCCTCTGTCCCTGATGATTGAACATTTTTCAGAGTTTAAGACCAGAGGATCTAGTTTGTCTGTGATAATTAAGAAAAATAAACTAATAACTTTTTGCTCCTCAGAATGGCCTTCCTTTGAGGTAGGGTGGCCCCCGGAGGGCTCACTGGATGAGAGGACGATTGCAGCTGTCTTCGACTGAGTTCAAGCAGCTGGCCCCCAACATGGGCACCCGGACCAATTTTATTACATTCTAATATGGCAAGATATAGTAACTAATCCACCCCCATGGCTAAAACCTTTTCTTCCGAACCCTTCTGTTAAGGTATTGATATCCTCACTTGGGACTAGTGGGAAGGAGAAACCCAGACGACCTGGGTCCCAAGCAGCTGTTCCACCAGTTTTACCTGATTCTCAGGTTGACCTCGATTTAATGGATCTAGAAAGCAGCATATCTCCACCCCCCTATGCCCCTCCGCCGCTTCTGCCACCTCCCCACCCTCACCAGATTCCACCTCTTCCACCTCCCCATCCTCTTCAGGTTCCGCAAGTGTCGGGAGGGAGTGGAGCGAATGCTCCAAGTGCGCCGCCCGTCATTACGGGCCCAGCCTCTGGTCTCCGCCCGTGCCAGAGAGGCTCCCAGGAGGCTGAAGCTTCATCGTCTACTGTCCAGGTGCTGCCTCTCAGGGTGGTTGGCCCGCCCCGTGAGGACGGAAGCAGAACCTGGCAGTACTGGCCGTTTT
>NW_006926729.1:1704-8597 GCF_000298275.1 Orycteropus afer afer | reverse complement strand
CATGGGGTTGCTATGAGTCAGAAATGACTCGACGGCACTTAACAACATAACAACATTATTCCTTTGGACTAATTGTTTCCATATGTCTTTTATTTTCTTCACTCTTCTTTGCTGCAGACAAGGAGAGACGAATAGATGCACCTTAGATGACCACACACAAGTTTTTAAAACCCCAGTCACTACTCACCAAAGTAGGATGTAGAACAATGTTTTCTTTTCTGTTGTGTGTGTACTATGTTATGCCAATTGTGCTTGATATCCCTTATAACCATGGTTCCAATCCCATACGCCCAGTGACTCACTCCATCAAGGTGCTTAGCTGTGGCTAAGAAGTTATCCTAACTCTGTCCCTGTGGTGGTTAAGTTTGTGTGTCAACTTGGCTGGGCCTGGTTGAGTGGCTGTGCAGCTGGTGGTAGTTATTCCCCATGATGAGACTGGCAATCAGCTCCATGGTGGGACCTACCACAAGGAGCTAAGTAGCTGCTTTAGGGATGTGGTCTTCTTCCTGTATATAAGAAACAGCTTTGGGAATGGTCTCTAGTTTATGGCATGTTTGAACCTTGCATGTAGTCATGTAGTTCAGCAGCCTGCTGTGCTCTGCAGACCTTGGGACTTTCAACGGACTTGAATTAATGGCCTACCATGTGGTTTGGTAGCATTAGGACTGTGCCATTTTATTTGTCGACCTTGTCCTTGTTAGCCTCAGCAGCCAGTAGCTGCCTGAGTGAAGAGATGTGTCTAACTTCAGTGGGCTGGGAGCAAGAGGCAAAGCTGAATCCCAAGGTTGAGGGGATTTCACCTAGTCTCTAGAGCCTGACATTTTGAACTCAGACTTCCAGCCTCCCAAACTGTAAAAGAATAAACTCCTGTTTGTTCAAGCCATCCCATTTGTGATATATTCCTGTCAGAGTGGCACTAGGTAACCAGAACAGTCCCCTGTTAGTTCTATACTGCACATGAACATTTTTTATAGCACATTCAAATACCCATGTAAGAATATCACATGTGCAGCCTAGATATGGTCATTGGTGTATTCTGATTTGCTTATCCGTACTTGATCTTCTTGCCTGTCTACCTATTTATCTACCCATAGTTTAGTGTTTGCTATTATTATATTATTTCCTATTTTCCCCCTTATGTTTTTCTCAATTTTTCTCCCTTTTTAGTTGTTCTCCCTCTTCCTTTTTTGTCTTCTTACGTTTTTTGCAATCTTTCATCTCAACCACCCCTTTTCTTCTTCTTTTTTCATTTTCTATATTTTTAAATTTTATTTTAATTAGATCTTTTCCCCTTTTTTCTTCTCCTCCTTTCTTTTTTAAAATTTTTTTAATTTTTACCCCATCCAACAGAAGGTGAACATTAACTCTCCACTAGTCAACCATCTATATTGCACTGACCACCTTACCCAATGGACAAAAATCACTACCAGCTCTTGCACCACTAGGTCAAAGATAGATGGTAGACAACACCTGATCATCAAAACCGCAGCTCCTCTTCATGACAAATGGACCCAAATCCACATTCCCCCAGTTATTCCACCAGTTTGGAGACAGCTAGGGAGTGCCCCAGTGCTGCTAAGCTAACAACCAAAAAAGCACACCCCACGCATCTGGATATATTGAAACAAAGAAAAAATAAAAAAATAAAAAAAGCAGGGTGAAACAAACAAACACATAATCAACAAATTAAAAAAAAACAACTTCAAAATGTCTCAGATACAACAGACAACTTCAGTTCAAAGAAAGAAGCAGGACAGGATAGTGGAAGCAAATGACCAAAATAAAGAGCTAGGAAATCTCCCCCAAGGAAGAACAGGCAATACAAATAATTGATAAGGAATTATATATATATATAAAACCTTCCAAGAGCTCAAGGAAACTATAAACCAAAGCAATGAAAAGAGAAAATACCCTTGGATAATTCAGGAAAATCATACAACAGCAAAAAGACAAAATAAATAGCCAATTAGAAATCATTCAGAAACAGCAATTAGAAATCCATAAGGTGAACACAAAACTTATGGAGATTGAAAATGCATTGGAAGGACAAAAGAGTAGAATCGAAGTAGCTGAAGAACACATATCTCAGCTAGAAGACAAATCTCTTGACATCAGCTTGTATGAGAAAAATTCAGAAAACAGGATGAAGAAAACCTAAGAATTATATGGAATGATATCAATGACTGATTGGAATTCCATAACAAGAGGAGCCCCCCCCCCAAAAAAAAAAGCCACAGAGATATTATTGAAGACTTACTAGTAGAAAACTTCCTCAATATCATGAAAGATGATAAGACATCCATCCAAGAACCTCAACAAACACCATACAGGACAGACCCCAAGAGAAAGTCACCAAGACATCATCATCAAACTTTCCAAAACCAAAGACAAAGAAAGAATCTTCAGTGCAGCTCAGGAAAAATGAAATATTACCTACAAAGAGTAACAAATAAGTGTAAGCTCTGATTTCTCAGCAGAAACCATGTAGGTAAGAAGTCAGTGGAACAGCATTTGCAAAACCATGAAAGAAAAAAAAAATGCCAACAAAGAATTATATATCCAGCAAAACTGTTCCTCAAATGTGATGATAATCTTCAAGAAATTCCTCACCAATATAATCCAACACTATATCAAAAAAGTAATACACCATGACCCACTGGGATTTATATCAAGTATGCAAGGATGGTTCAACATTAGAAAAACAATCAAATAAATAACACAAAGGAAAAGAACCACACAATTATATCAATCAATGCAGAAAAGGCATTTGATAAAACCAACCAATGATTCTTGATAAAAACTCTCAGCAAAAAAAAAAAATGAAGGGAAATTCCACAAGATAATAAAAACATATGGAAAACCAATGTTGTTGTTTTTATGTGCCGTTGAGTCGGACCCAGCTCATAGTGAGCCCTACTTGGGTTTCCAAGGCAGTATCACTACGGAAGTAGATTGCCCAACTTTCCTTCCGAGAAGTGGTTGGTGGGTTTGAACCGCCAGCCTTCTGGTTAGCAGTCAAGTGCCTTAGGCTCTACACTACCAGAGCTCCTTGGAAAACCAATAGCCACTATTATTGTCAATGGAGAGAGATTCAAATCATTCCCCATGCAAGTAGGAACCAGACAAGGATGCCCTCTATCACCACTTCTATTCAACACTGTATTGGAAGCACTAGGCAGGGCAATAAAACAAGAACAAGAAATAAAAGACATCTAAATTGGTAAAGATGAAGACAAAACTATCTCTATTTGCAGATGACATGATCCTATACATAGAAAACCTGAGAGACTCAGCAAGAAAATTACTGAGACTAATTGAAAGGTTTGGTAAAGTGTCAAGATATAAGATCAACATACAAAAATCATTGGATTCCTCTACACCAACAGAGATCTCTGAAAAGGAAATAAGGAAAACAATATCATGTACAATAGCTACCAAGAAGATAAAATACTTAGGAATAAATATGACCTGGGACTGAAAAAGACCTTTACATAAAAAAATATAAAAAACACTACTACAAGAAACTATAAAAGACCTACATAAATGGAAGAATATCTTATACTCATGGATAGAAGCAATGAACATTGTGAAAATGTCAATACTAACCAAAGCAATCTATACATTCAATGTAATCCCAATCCAAATTCCATCAACATTCTTTAAGGATATGGGAAAATCAAAAACCAAAAAAACCAAACTCACTGCCATCGAGTCAGAGCCGACTCATAGCAACCCCTCCTTGGGTTTCTGAGGCAGTATGGCTATGGAAATAGATTGCCCAACCTTCCTTCTGAGGAGTGGCTGGTGGGTTTGAATCTCCAGCCTTCTGGTTAGCAGTCAAATGCCTTTGGAACTGTGCCACCAGAGTTCCCATGGAAAAACCAATCATTAATTTTATATGGAAAGGAAAGAGAACACAGACAAAGCAAAGCAGTACTGAAGAATATCCAGACAAGGGAGAGGAGGCAGGCAAGGCCCCAGCCCCCTGGATCCAGGAAGGGGAGGGAGCAGCCAGGGACCAAAGGGTCAGGTTCCAGGTAGGAATTAGGTAAGGGGAGGGCAGAGAGGTTTTCAGCAGCTAAGGGAGACAAACTTGTCTCTCAGTTTGTCATCTTGTGTGGTTTGCACATTGTTGTGAGGCTGGAGGCTGTGCCACTAGTGTTTCAAATGCCAGCAGGGTTGCACATGGTGTGCAGGTTTCAGCAGAGCTTACAGACTGAGAAAGACTAGGAAGAAGGAAGAGGCCATCCACTTCTCAAAAAATTGGCCAAAGAAAACCTTATGAATAGCACAGAAACACTGTCTGATACATTAGTGGGAAACTTTACAAATAGTTTGGAAACATTGTCCAACACAGTGCAGGAAGATGAGCCCATTGGGTTGGAAGGCACTCAAAATAGGACTGGAAAAGAGCTGCCTCATCAGAGTAGAACCCACCTTAATGATATGGATAAAGTAAGTCTTTCAGGACCTCCATGTGCTGACGTGACACCACTCAAATTGAGGAGAAATAGCTGCAAACATCCATTAATAATTGGAATACGGAATGTATGAAGTGTGAATCTAGGAAAATTAGAAGTTGTCAAAAATGAAATGGAACACATAAAGATTGATGTCCTAGGAGTTAGTGAGCTGAAATGGACTGGTAGTGGCCATTTTGAATCAGACAAGATGTGATCTACTATGTAGATATGATCTACTATGCCAGGAATGACAATTTGAAGAGGAATGGCATAGCATTCATCATCACAAAAGATGTTTCAAGATCTATCCTGAAGTACAATGCTATCAGTAATAGGATAATATCTATATACCTACAAGGAAGACCTATTAATGCTGTTGTTGTTGTTGTTAGGTGCTGTTGAGTCACTTCCAACTCATAGTGACCCCATGCATGGCAGAACGAAACACCGCCCAATCCCGCACCAGCTCCCATTAATGCTACTATTATTTAAATTTATGCACCAACCACCAAAGCCAAAGATGAGGAAATTGAAGATTTTTATCAACTTCTGCAGTCTGAAATTGACCAAATATACAATCAAAATGTGTTGATTATCACTGGTGATTGGAATGCAAAAGTTGGAAACAAAGAAGAATCACTGGTAGCTGGAAAATTTGGCCTTGGTGACAAAAATAACACTGGAGATTTCATGATAGAATTTTGCAAGAACAACGACTTACTCATTGAAAATACTTTTTTTCAAAAACACAAATGGCAACTATACATGTGGACTTTGCCAGATGGAGTACACAGAAATCAGATTGACTACATCTGTGGAAAGAAGTGATGGAAAAGCTCAATAAATTTAGCCAAAACCAGGCCAGGAGCTGATTGTGGAACAGACAGACCATCAAGTGCTCATATGCAAGTTCAACTTGAAGTTGAAGACAATTAAAACAAGTCCATGAGAGCCAAAATATGACCTTGATAATATCCCTCCTGAATTCAGAGACCATCTAGAGAATAGATTTGATGTATTGAACACCAATGACCTAAAACCAGAACTGTGGGATGACGTCAAGAACATCATACATAAAGAAAGCAAGAGGTCACTAGATAAAAAGGGAACAGAAGACCAGAATGGATGACAGAAGAGACTCTGAAATTTGCCCTTGAGATGAGAGTAGCTAAAGTAAATGGAAGAAATACAAAATAAAAGAGCTGAATAGAAGATTTCAAAGAGCAGCTCAAGCAGACAAAGCCAATCACTATAATGAAATGTACAAAAACCTGGATTTAGAAAAACAAAGGGAAGAACACTCTCAGCATTTCTCAAGCTGAAAGAACTGAGGAAAAAATGTAAACTTCAAGTTCCAATATTGAAAAATTCTATAGGCAAAATATTGAATGATGCAGGAAGAATCAAAAGAAGATGGAAGGAATACACAGAGTCACTGTACAAAAAAGAGTTGGTTGATGTTCATCAATTTCAGGAAGTGGCACATGATCAAGAACCAATGGTACTGAAGGAAGAAGTCAAAGCTTCACTGAAAGAACTGGCAAAGAACAAGGTCCCAGGAATTGACAAAATGCCCGCTGAGATGTTTCAACAAATGGATGCCCCACTGGATGCACTCATTCAGCTATGCCAAGAGATTAGGAAGACAGCTACCTGGCCAACTGACTGGAAGAGGTCCATGTTTGTACCCATTTGAAAGAAAAGTGATCCCACAGAATGTGGAAATTGTCGAAAAATATCATTAATGACACATGCAAGTAAAGTCTTATTGAAGATAATTAAAAAATATTTTCAGGAGTATATTGACAGAGAACTCCCAGAAATGCAAGCTGGATATAGAAGAGGACATGGAAGGAAGAATATCATTGCGGATGTCAGTGGATCTTGGCTCAAAGCAAAGAATACCAGAAAGATATTTGTGTTTTATTGACTATGCAAAAGCATTTGACTGGGTGGATCATAACAAATTATGGGTAACATTGAGAAGAATGGGAATTCCACAACACTTGATTGTACTCATGAGGAGCCTGTAGATAGATCAGGAGGCTGTCGTTCAAACAGAACAAGGGAACACTTCATGGTTTAAAATCAAGAAGAGAGTATGTCACAGTTGTGTCCTTTCCCCATACTTATTCAATCTGTATTCTGAGTAAATAATCTGAGAAGCTGGACTATATGAAGAAGAACATGGCATCAGGATTGGAGGAAGAATCATCAACAACCTGAGATACACTGACAACACAACTGTGCTTGCTGAAAGTGAGGATGACCTGAAGCACTTTCTGATAAAGATTGAAGAATACAATCTGCAGTACGGATTACATCTCAATATAAAGAAAACAAAAATCCTCATAACTGGGCCTATAAGCAGCATCACGAAAAGTGGAGAAAAGATTGAAGTTGTCAAACACTTCACATTGTTTGGTTCTA
>NW_006926729.1:0-533 GCF_000298275.1 Orycteropus afer afer | reverse complement strand
TCTAATGTCCTGACTGCTGCTTCCGTTGGCATCGATTGTAGAACCAAGCAAAGTGGATTCTTTGACAACCTCAATCTTTTATCCATTTATTGTGATGCTGCTCATTGGTCCAGTTGTGAGGATTTTTGTTTTCTTTATATTGAGATGTAATCCATACTGCAGACTGAGTTCTTCAATCTTCATCAGTAAGTGCCTCAAGTCATCCTCACTTTTAGCAAGCAAAGTTGTATCATCTGCATATCTCAGGTTGTTAATGATTCTTTCTCTAATCCTGATGCCACATTTTTCTTCATATAGTCCAGCTTCTCAGATTATTTACTCAGCATATAGAGTGAATAAGTGTGAGAAAAGGGTACAACCCTGACACACTCCCTTCTTGATTTTAAACCATGTAGTGTCCCCTTGTTCCGTTCAAATGACAGCCTCCTGGTCAAGGTACTGGTTCCTCATGAGTACGATCAAGGGTTCAGGAATTCCCATTCTTCTCAATGTTATCCATAATTTGTCATGATCCACACAATCAAATGCCTTTG
>NW_006926728.1:6964-8077 GCF_000298275.1 Orycteropus afer afer | reverse complement strand
GTTCATTTCAGCTCACTAATGCCAAGGATGTCAATCTTTATATGTTCCATTTCATTTTTGACAACTTCTAATTTTCTTAGATTCATACTTTGTACATTCCATGTTCCGATGATTAATGGATGTCTGCAGCTGTTTCTCTTCAATTTGTGTGGGGCCACATCAGCAAATGGAGGTCTTGAAAGCTTTACTTTATCCAAATGAGTAAGTCTGGGTTTACTCAGATGATACAACTCTGTCCCTGGCCTATTTTCAGAGCCTTCTAACCTAACATAACTATTCATAACATTGTGTGGTAAAGTATCAGTGTTTCTTTGGTATTCAAAAATTTTTCCCTGGCCAATTCTTTGAGAAGCGGATGGCCTCTTCCTTCTTCCTAGTCTGTTTCAGTCTGTAAGCTGGGCTTATACCTATGCACTATGTGCATCCCTCTGGGTTTGACACTCTAGTGGCTCAGCCTCAAAACTCACATCAACACATCACCATGGTAGGACAAACTGACAGACAGGTTTGTCTCCCTGTTGGAAACCTCTCATACCACCCTTATCTGGGTCCCTGCAGCTGACTGCTCCCCACTCTGGGTTCCTGACTTTTAATCCTCTTTCTCCCACCCTCCCATCCTGCTGCTTTGGGTATGCCTGGGTTCTCTCTCCTCACCTGGATCCCTGCAGCTGACTGCGCCTCTGTCCAGGTTTCTGGCTTTTAATCCCCTTTCTCCCACTCTCCTGTCCTGCTTCTTTGGGCATGCCTGGGTTCTCTCTCTCCTCACTTGGATCCCTGTGATTGACTGCAGGGATTAACTGCTACTTAATAATAATTATTACTATTATAATAATTATTATTATTAATTGCTGCTAAATAATAATAAGAGTTTTAAAACAGACAAATACAAACAAACTGAACACCAGAAAAAATAAAAAGGAAAAGAAAAAATAAAAATAAAAAAAGAGAAAAAATCAGTGGTGGACAAGGCAGGGCACCCAGGCTCTTTCAGAGCACACAGACTAGGATGGAGTTCCTGTGGGCCCAGAAGTGTGGGAGTGGGGGATGGTTGCACCTCCATTCACCAAGTGGGTGTGAGGCATAAGTGTAACAAGAGGAATGTTGTACCTTTTT
>NW_006926728.1:3316-3945 GCF_000298275.1 Orycteropus afer afer | reverse complement strand
TGGATGAACTTGGAGGACATTATGCTGAGTGAAATAAGTCAATCACAAAAGGACAAATATTGTATTAGTCCGTTATTGTAAAAATTAAAGATAGGTTTACCTATGGAAGGAAATTTTCTTTGTTGGTTACCAGGGGTGGGAGGGGAGAAGAGGGAACACTGTTAGATAAGTAGAGATAAGTATTGATTTGGGTGAAAACAAGGGCAATGTACCAAATGTGAGTGATCAACATGGTGGCATTGAGGAAAGAAAGACATAGAGAGGTACATGGGAGGTGCAGACAATAAAGATGAACCCTTTAGCATATACAGTACTGTGTTGTGAGTGAAGGCAAACATGGGTATATGGGTGGATAGATGTGTGGACAGGCTGAACTAGCAGGTATGTCTATGTAATAGGGAGTGTACCCGAGTCCATGTATAGGGTTGGCAGACAGTGGTCCTATAAGTGTGTTTGTATGATCTGTAAGAATTCCCTAGATTATAGTAGAGCTGACAAGGGACAAGGTTATAGTCACTTCTTGGTCACAGCCAGCTACTTAGAGGGACCAATTACTTGACCCTGTGGGCTCAGAACCATAGTCACAGGGGACATCAAGCTCAATTGGCATAACATACTACACAAAACAT
>NW_006926728.1:0-2031 GCF_000298275.1 Orycteropus afer afer | reverse complement strand
ATTGTAAAAGGCATGGTTTTCTTTATTTCCTTTTCAGAAATCTTTGATGATGTAAAAGAATTCAAATTATTTTTGTATGTTGATCTTATATCCTGCCACTTTGCTGAATCTTTCAAGTAGTTCCAGTAGTTTTCTTGCTGAGTTTCTTTAGTTTTCTATTTATAGGATCATGTTCTTTGCAAATAGAAATAGTTTTTCTTCTTCCTTGCCAATTTAGATGTCTTTTACTTATTTTTCTTGCTTATTGCTCTGACTAGGACTTCCAAATACAATTTGAATAGAAGTGGTGCTAGAATGCATCCTTGTCTTGCTCTCATTCACAAGGGGAATGGTTTCAGTCTTTCTCCATAGAGAATAATGTTGGTTGTTGGTGTTTTGTATATGCCCTTTATTAGGTTGATAAATTTCCCTTCTATTCCTATTTTTCTGGGAGTTTTTATCAGGAATGAGTGTTGGATTTTATCAAATGCCTTCAATTGATTGATAGGTATGATCATATTCTTCTTTTCCATTGTTTTATTATGTGATAGATCACATTATTTTTTTTTTTTTTAATAGTGAACCATCCTTTCATACATGGAATGAATCCCTCTTTGTCATATTGTATTTCTTTTTTCTTTTTGATTTGATTTTGCATTCTTTTGACTAGGATTTTGTTGAACATTTTTGTATCTATATTCATGAGTGTTACTGGTATGTAGTTTTCAGTTTTAGTAGCATCTTTATCTGGTTTTGGTATCAGGGTTATGCTTGCTTCATAGAATGGATTTGAAATTATTCCATCTTTTTCTATGTTCTGGGATAGTTTGAGTAGGATAGGTCTCAGCTCTTCTCTGAACATTTGAAAGAATTCTCTGGTGCAGCTGTCTGGGCCAGTACTTAATTTGTGTGTAGAGAGATTTCAAAAAAAAAGAAAAAAGAAACCAAACTCACTGCCGTTGAGTGGGTTCTGACTCATAGCGACCCCTCCTAGGGTTGCCAAGGTGGTATCTCTACAGAAGAGGATTGCCCAGTCTTCCTTCCTAGGAGTGGCTGGTGCATTTGAACTGCCAGCCTTCTGGTTAGCAGTCAAATGCCTATTTAAGCCTTTCTCAATTTCTTCTTTTATTATGGATCTGTTCAAGTTTTCTATCTCATTCTGTGTTAGTTTAGGTAGGTCTTGTGTTTCTAGAAATTTTCCATTTTTCTAGGTTTTTAATTTGTTAAAGTATAGTTCTTCCTAGTCTTCTATTATTATCCTTTTTATTTCTGTTGGTTTTTCTTGTGATGTCACCCATTTCCTTATTCATGTTACTTTCACTTTCCTTTCCTTATTTAAACTTACCAGTGGTTTGTCAATTTTGTTACTCTTTTCAAAGAACCAGTTTCTAGTCTTACTGTTTTTTTTTTTTTCCATTGTTTTCCTGTTTCTGCTCCATTTATTTCTGTTCTGTTCTTTATTATTTTCTTATTCTGGAGACTGTAGGCTCCTTTTGTTGACCTTTTTCTAATTTTTGAAAATTTTGGAGTCATTGGATTAAGGAGTTGATTTTATTTTTTCCTTCTTTTCTGATAGGTGCATTTATTGCTATAAATTGACCACTGAGTACTGCTTTTTCTGTGTACCAAAGGTTTTGATATGTTGTATTTAAATTTTCATATGTGTCTATGATTTTCTTAATGTAATTTCTCACTTTATTTCTTCTGTTTCTCAGTAGTTTTTGAGCATGGTTTTATTCAATTTCTATGTATTTGATTTTTTTTTTTCTTCCCTTGGTCTTCCTATTATTGATTTTTAATTTTATAGTGCTATGATCCAAGAAGGAGCTCTGGTGGCATAGTGCCTAAGACATGTTTTTTAGCATTTTGATGCTTCAAAATTTATTGGGGGTTGTTTTGTGTCTTAACATATAGTCTATTCTGGAGAATAGTACCACCTGTACTGAAGTAGAATATGTATTATTTTTCCATTGAATGGAGTTTTCTGTGTATGTCCAAGGGGTCCATTTGGTTGATTGTGATGTTGAGATCGTCTACATCTTTGTTGAGTTA
>NW_006926727.1:7052-8094 GCF_000298275.1 Orycteropus afer afer | reverse complement strand
TGGTTCAATGACAGATACATAGACCAATGGAATAGAATTGAGAACCCAGGTATAGATCCATCGACCTATAGTCAGCTGATCTTTGACAAAGAATTAAGTTGTATCCTCTCCAAAAAAATATATGTGCTAACATCCTAACCCCTGTACCTGCAAATATGACCCTGTTTGGAAACAGAGGCTTTCTTTTGTAAAGTTAATGAGCATATGCCAGAATAGGGTAGGTCCTAAACCTAATCACCTCTAACCGGTGTCTTAAAAGAGCAGAACAGGTGCGCGCGTGCGCACACATACACACAAGCGGAAGACAGATGCCATGTGAGGACCTGTCTATAAGCAAAGGAACACCAAGAATTGCTGGTGGGCAACTTAAACGAGAGCGAACCCCACAGAAGGAATCTAAACAGCCAACACCATGATTTGGGCTTTAACCTCTAAAACTGTGATGAAACAAATTCCTATTCTTTAAAGTCCCCTCAAAAAATTAATTACTGTATTTTTTGCAAATAACATACACATACATATATATGCATTGTGCACAAAGGAAACTAATGCCCAAGGGGGTTGTGATGTTTGAAAAAATCAATATAAAGTGTGTGATGAGTAAAAATATGGTCATTAAAAATCATGCAGGATAGCTGCACAGAGCTCTCTTTGTTGTGGTTTTGTCCGGAGTTAGCCATAGCTGCAGAAGCGTGGTATGGGCACAACTAAAACTATGAGCCCACCAGACTTCTGGCTGAAGGAACCCAGGGAAGGGGCCTAAGAAAACCAAGACTTGAAGAGAATGAGGAGAGGAACCTCAACTAAAAATAGAGAAGGGAATTCCCAAATTCTATGTTTAAACTCAGCCTATGTCTCTGGCTAGCCCCTGAACCATAAATACAAGGGAGAAACTGAAAGCAGTCTGCAGTTAAGACAAACTAATCCTAAAATTTAAATGGAAATACAAACGACCTAAAAGAGCCAAAGTTATTTTAAAAAAAACCTGGAGGAGTTACAATATGAAACTTCATAACATACTATAAAACTATAGCATTCAAGA
>NW_006926727.1:2020-6312 GCF_000298275.1 Orycteropus afer afer | reverse complement strand
TGGCTGTAAAGAATAGATATTTACTTTCTCACAGCTTGGGAGAATTCCAAATCCAGGGTGTAGCTCCAGAGGAAGGTCCTTCCTTGTTTATTTCAGCTTTTAGTGGCTGCCAGCAATCTTTGGCATTCTTGGGCTTACAGATACATCTGTCTCAGTCATCTGTCTTTCCCTGTGTCTATTCCGCTCTATCTGTAACTCAGAATTGATTAGGTTTAGAACTCACCCTCCCTCATTAACATAAAAAAAGAAAACCCTATTTTCAAACAGGGTCTTAATTATAGGTACAGGAAATAGGATTTCAACACATATTTTTTGGGGGACACAACTTAATCCATAGTGCCACACAATGGACTACTACTGAGCAATGAAAAAGAACAAACTATTAATACATGCATCAGTATAGACAAACCTCAAAATCACTGCACTCAGTGGAAGAAGCTAGTCACAAAAAAAGTACAACCGCATGATTCCGTGTATAGAAAATCCTAGAAAATGCAATCTATAGTGACGAAAAGCACATCAGTGATTGCATGGAGGCAGGATTAGGTGAAGGGTGGGCTACATAGGGGCATGAGGAATCTTTTGATTATGGTGTTGATCTCTTGGGTATATAATATACATTTGTCAAAACTCATGGAACTGTACACTTTAAAAGGATACAGTTTTCCTCTATATAAATTATAGCTTAACATTATTTTAAATTAATATCTAATGTACTAGAGGCTGTACCAAAGGAATGTATAGGTGCAATGGAAGAACATCTTCAGCTGCCTGTTACCAATCACCCTCTGCCATTTTATACTTCTTGGCAAAAACAGGAGGCAGTTTTGAGAAGTGATTAGGTTTAGGACTAACCCTACTCTCACATGAGCTCATCAACTAGAGAAAAAATCTTCTACTGTGGCATCTATACGTATACAAAGGCAATATCAAAGTCTCAGAAATGTTCACTAGACAATATGGTACAAACACTACATAGATACTAAATATATTACAGTATTTTTATTAAAGAAAAACTTCTTGAATTTATTGGCATTATCCTGCACTCAACTGTTGGTCTACCTCTACAAAGCACACTGTACAAAACTCCAAAAGATACCCATTAGGCAGTCTCCAGAAGACATCAGGAATCTGCTGCCCTCCTCTCTCCCCCCACAGGTGACTAAACCAAAGCCCTCCTTTTGGCACTTGGCACCTTTAAAGCTGCTGATACCCCAAATCACAGTAACAAGTGCAAATGTTCTTTTACAATCACAACTTAGGGATACTTCTTAACCTATATTGCTAGGTTTAGACTCCACAAAAGTTAGCCTAGTCTCACTGCTAAGGTGGCAGGGAATTTAAACCTAAGCCATGACCAAAGACTTGACCAAAGAACCTAGTCATGGTCTTTATGTACAAGTTATAAGGAATTAGAGGAAAACATAGACAAGTCCTTCAAACTGTTTACTGGTTCTGCAAACTAAGAACATATGGAGAACTTAACAACAAAAAGACAGAGAAGACAATCATAAACTGGGCAAAGCACATTAACACATACTTTACCAAAGAGTATATTCAAATGGCTAAGAGACACATGAAAAGGTGCTCAACGTCCTTAGCCACCAAAGATATGCAAATCGAAAACCACAGTGAGATACCATATCACCCCTACTAAAATGGCTAAGCACTTGACTGCTAACCAGAAGGCTGGCAATTCAAACTGACCAGACACTCCTCGAAAGGAAGACTGGGCCATCTACTTCCATAGTGATACTGCCTCGGAAACCCAAGCCAGGGTTGCTATGAGTCAGGTCCAACTCGATGGCAAATAACAACAACAACAAAATGGCTAAAGTGGACTGGCCGGTTAGCTCAGATTGGTTAGAGCATGGTGTTAATAATGCCAAGGTTAGGAGTTCGATCCCCATACAGGCCAAAATATAACAACTTTCACCACTCACCTGTCAGTCTGTTATATAGTGGTGGCTTGCATGTTGCTATGAGGCTGAAGGCAATGCCACCAGTATTTCAAACACCAACAGGGTCACCCATGGTGACCGATTTCAGGAGAGCTCCCAGATTAAGACATGGAAGAAGGAAGGGACCATCCACTTTGTGAAAAATTGGCCAATGTAAACCTTATGAATAGCAGTGAAACACTATCTTCTATATTACAGGAAAACTTTATGAATAGCCCTGAAACAATGTCTGATATAGTGATGGAAGATGAGCCTGTCAGTTTGGAAGGCACTCAAAAACAACTGGGGAAGAACTGCTTCCTCAAAGTAAAGTTGACCTTAATGACAAGGATGGAGTAGAGCTTTCAGGACTTCCATCTGCAGAGGGGGCATAACTCAAAACAGGAAGAAACAGATGCAAACATCCTATAATAATTGGAACATGGAATGTACAAAGTGTTAATCTAGGAAAGCTGTTGTTGTTGTTGTTAGGTGCCGTCGGGTCATCTCCGACTCATAGCAACCCTATGCACAGCAGATCGAAACACTGCCCAGTCCTGATTCTTGCTATACTTGAGTCCATCGCCGCTGCTACCATGTCAATCCATCTCAGTGAGGGCCTTCTCCTCTTTTGTTGACCCTCCATCTTACCAAACATGACTTCTACAGGGAATGGTGTCTTCTGACAACATGACCAAAGTAGGTGAGACAAAGTCTGGCTGTTCTCTCCTCCAAGGAGCATTCTGGCTGAACTTCCTCCAGGACAGACCTGTTAATTCTTTTAGCAGTCCATGGTACTTTCAGCATTCTTCGCCAACACCACATCTCAAAAGCATCAATTCTTCTTAGGTCTTCCTTATTCACTGCCCAGCTCTCACATGCATATGAAGCAACTGAAAATACCATGGCTTGTGTCAGGCTCACCTTAGTCCTCAAGAAGACTTCTTTTCCCTTCAGCACTTGAAAGAGGTCCTTTGCAGCCAATTTGCCCAGTGCCCTAAGTCATCTGATGTCCTGACTGCTGCTTCCATTGGCGTCAATTGTAGAACCAAGCAATGTGAAGTCTTTGACAATTTCAATCTTTTCTTCATTTATCATAATGTTGCCTATAGGACCAGTTGTGAGGTTTTGTTTTCTTTATATTGAGATGTAATCCATACTGCAGACTGTATTCTTCAATCTTCATCAGTAAATACTTCAAGTTATCCTCACTTTCAGTTGTGTCGACAACATATCGCAAGTTGTTAATGATTCTTCCTCCAATCCTAATGCCACGTTCTTCTTCATAAAGTCCAGCTTCTCGGATTATTTGCTCAGAATACAAGAAAACTAGGAAAACTGGAAACTGTCAAAAATGAAATGGAACGCATAAAGATCGATAACCTAAGCATTAGTGAACTAGAATATACCGGTAATGGGCATTTTAAACCAGACAATCACACGGTCTACTACAGCAGGAATGACAATTGAAGAGGTATGGCATTATACTCATCATCAAAAACAATATCTCAATATCTATCCTGAAGTACAATGCTGTCAGTGATAGGATAATAGCCATATGCCTACAAAGAAGGCCAGTTAATACTACCAATGTTTAAATTTACACACCAACCACTAAAGTTAAACATGAAGAATTTGAAGATTTTTACCAACTCCTGTAGTCTGAAATTGACCAAACATGCAATCAAGATATATTGTTAATTACTGGTGACTGGAATGCAAAAGTTGGACACAAAGAATAATCATCTGTAATTGGAAAATATGGCCTTCATGACAGAAATGACACCCGAGATCACATAAGAGAACATTGCAAGACCAATGACTTTTCATTGTAAATCACATTTTTCAACAACATAAACAGCAGCTATACTCATGGACCTTACCATATGGAATACACAGGCACCAGACTGACTACATCTGTGGAAAGAGGCCATGGAGAAGCTCAGTAAATGACCATAAATTGCTCATATGCAAGTTCAAGCCGAAGCTGAAGACAATTAAAACAAGTCCACAGCAGCCAAAATATGACCTTGATTATATCGCACCTGAATTTAGAGATCATGTGAAGAACAGTTTTAACGCACTGAACATCAATTACTGAAAATCAGATGAGTTATAGGATGTTATCAAGAACATCATAAATGAAAAAAGAAAAGCGGTCATGAAAAAGGCAGGAAAGTAAGAGAAGACCAAAATAGATGTCAGAACAGAGTCTGAAACTTACTCTTCAATGGAGAATAGCTAAAGTGAATGGAGGAAAGGATGAAATAAAAGAGATGAACCGAAGATTTCAAATGTACAAAGACCCAAAATTAGAAAACCAAAAGGGAAAAACATGCTCAGCATTTCTCA
>NW_006926727.1:0-585 GCF_000298275.1 Orycteropus afer afer | reverse complement strand
TGTCCTGGATGAACTGCAGACAGAATGCTCCTCAGAAACAAGAATGGCCAGACTTTGTCTCACCTACTTTGGAATCACAAGACCTACCTAAACTATGCCACTCACACATAGAATACCTGAACAGACCCATAACAAAAAAAGAAATTGAACAGGTCATAAAAAAAACTTCCCACAAGGAAAAGTCCTGGCCCTGATGGCTTCACTGGAGAATTTTACCAAATATTCAGGGAAGAGTTGACACCTATACCACTAAAGCTATTCCAGAACATAGAAAAAGATGGAATACTCCCAAACTCATTTTATGAACCAAGCATAACTCTAAAACCAAACCAGGGAAAGACATCACTAAAAAGGAAAACTACAGACCAATATCCCTCCTGAACACAGATGCAAAAACCTTCCAACAAAATCCTAGCCAACAGAATCCAACAACATAACAAAAAAAAAAATACATTCTGACCAAGTGGGATTCATACCTGGTATGCAAGGATGGTTCAACATCAGAAAAGCAATCAATGTAATCCACCACATAAACAAAACAAAAGAACCATATGATTATATCAATTGATGCAGAAAAGGCATTTG
>NW_006926726.1:7559-8015 GCF_000298275.1 Orycteropus afer afer | reverse complement strand
AATTCTATCAACTATTCAGAGATGAGTTGACACCTATGCTACTCAAGCTATTCCAGAACATAGAAAAAGATAGAATACTCCCAAACTCATTTTATGAAGCAAGCATAACCAAAACCAGGGATAGACAACACTAGAGAGGAAAACTACAGACCAATATCACTCATGAACATAAATGCAAAAATCTTTAACAAAATCCTGCCCAACAGAAGCCAACAACTTATCAAGAAATTAATACATCTGGACCAAGTAGGATTCATACCAGGCTTGTAAGGGTGGTTCAACATCTGAAAATCAATCAATATAATCAACCACATAAACAAAACAAAGTAAAAGAACCACATGATTATATCAATTGATACAAAAAAGGCATTTGATAAAATCCAACATCCATTCCTGTTTAAAACTCTCAGCAAAATAGGGATAGAAGGGAAATTCCTCAACATAATAAAGGGTATA
>NW_006926726.1:2135-4655 GCF_000298275.1 Orycteropus afer afer | reverse complement strand
TCCACATTATTCTCCTTCTCTATCAAGAATCTCCTACATAGATCCCCTTCCAAGTGGATGACAGTGGTAGAGAGGCACCATCGAATTCTTCTGGTCTCATAGTCATATAGGCTGCAGATCAGATGGTGTAACAGTCGCTAGGATTAATTGTTTCCATAAATTTTGGTTTTATTCATTCTTCCTTGCTCTGGATGAGGAGAGACCCATCATTGCATCTAGATGGCAGCTTGCTAGCTTTTAAGATCCCAGTCGCCACTCGCCAAAGTAGGAGGTGGAACAGTGTTTTGTATAGTATGTTATGCCAATTGAGCTTGATGTCCACTGCGACTATGGTCCCAAGCCCACAGGTTCAACTACTTGGTCCCTCTGGGTAGCGGCTATGACCAAGCAGTGACCACAACCTTGCCCCTTGTCAGCTCTACTATACACCTGGGACTTCTGATCATTCATATAACCTTATAGGACCATTGTCTGGCAACCCTATACATGATCTTAGATACACTCCCCATTTCATAGACATACCTAATAGTTCAACCTGTCCACCCATCTATCCACCCATATACCCATGATTGTCTGCACTGACAATGCAGTACTGTATGTACAAAAGGATTCATCTTTGTTGTCTGTACCTCCCATGTACCACTCTATGTCTTTCTCCTCCTCAATGCCACCATATTGGTCACTCACATTTGCTACATTGCCCTTCTCTTTATTCAAATCAATACTTATCTCTATCTATCTAACAACATTCCCTCCCTCCCCTCCGACTCCTGGTAACCAACAAAGAAAATTTCCTTCTATAGATAAAACTTTCCTTAACTTTTACAGTAATGGACTAATACAATTTTGTCCTTTTGTGATGGACTTATTTCATTCAGCATAATGTCCTCCAAGTTCATCCATGTTATGTGGTGTTTTGCAGATTCTACATTATTCTTTGGTGTTGCATAGTACTCCTTTGTGTGTATGTATCATAGTTTGAACATCCATTCCTTAGTTGATGGACATCTAGGTTGTTTCCATCAGTTGGCTATTGTAAATAGTGCTGTGATGAACATGGGTATGCATATATCTGTTATTGTCATGGCTCTCACTTCTTTAGAGTATTTACCTAGTAATGCAATAGCTGGGTCAAATGGTATTTCTATTTCCAAATTTTGAAAGAATCACCATACTGCTTTCCACAATGGTCATACCATTTTACAGTTCCACCAGCAGTGTAGGAGAGTCCCAATCTCTCCACAACCTCACCAGCATTTGTTATTTACTGTCTTGTTGAACTTTGCTACTTGTGCTGGAGCAAGATGGTACCTCATTGCTGTTTTGATTTGCATCTCTCTAATAGCTAATGATCATGAGCATTTCTTTATATGCTTGTTGGCCGCTTGAATATCGTCCTTGGTGAAGTGTCTATTCATGTCTTCTGCCCATTTTTTAATTGGATTGTTTGTTTTTTTGTTACTGAGGTATTGGAGTTTTCTATAAATTCTAGAGATAAGTCCCTTGTCAGATATGTCATTACCAAATAATTGTTCCCAATCTGTAGGTTGTCTTTTGACTCTTTTGGAGGTCTTTGGAAGCACATAAAAATTTAATTTTTCGAAGGTCCCAATCATCTGGTTTCCCTTCTGCTGTTTGTGCATTTTGAGTTATGCTTGATATCTATTTATGCCATATATTAGGGCCCCTAAATTTGCCCCTAGATTTTCCTTGAGGAAGACTATAGTTTTAGGTTCCACATTTAAGTCTTTGATCCACCTGGAGTTCGTTTTTGTATATGGTGTGTGGTACAGATCTTGTTTCATTTTTCTGCAAATGGATCTCCAGTTTTGCCAGCACCATTTATTAAACAAATATTCTCTTCCCCATTTAATGGATTTTGGGTCTTTGTCAAAGATCAACTGACTATAGGTCGATGGATCTATTTCTGAGTTCTCAATTCTATTCCATTGGTCTATGTATCTGTCATTAAAGCAATACCATGCAGTTTTGACTACTGTGGCTGTATAATATGTTTTGAGATCCAGCAGTGTGAGACCTCCTAATTTGATTTTCTTCTTCAATAATGCTTTGCTTATCTGAGTTCTCTTTCCTTTCCATATAAAGTTAGTGATTGGTTTTTCCATGGTAGCATTGTGCCTTTGGTACTTGACTGCTAACCAGAAGGCTGGCGGTTCAAACCCACCAGCCACTCCTCGGAAGGAAGATGGGGCAGTCTACTCCCGTAGTGATACTGCCTCGATAACCCAAGGAGGGGTCCCTATGAATCAGGTCCGACTCGATGGCACATAACAAAACAAAGAATGTTGATGAAATCTGGATTGGGATTGCATTGAATGTATAGATTGTTTTGGGTAGAACTGACATTTTCACAATGTTTAATCTCCCTATCCATGAGCATGGGATGTTCTTCCGTTTATGTAGATCTCTTATGGTTGCTTGAAGTAGTTTTTTATACTTTTATTTGTACAGGTCTTTTGTGTCCCTGGTAAGATTTATTCCCAAGTATTTTATTTTTTT
>NW_006926726.1:0-858 GCF_000298275.1 Orycteropus afer afer | reverse complement strand
TTAAATTTGCCAGTGGTTTGTCAATATTAGTGATTTTTTCAAAAAACCAACTTCTGTGCTTGTTGATTTTTTCTATTATCCTTCTATTTTCTCTTTCATTGATTTCTGCTTGAAACTTGATTATTTCCTTTCTTCTGGTGATGGTAGCCTTTTCTTTCTGTTCTTTGTCTAATTGTTGGAGATGTTGGCTCAAAGTGTGGATTTTGGTTCTTTCTTCTTTTTTAGATGTGTGCATTTATTGCTATAAATTGGTCTCTGATCACTGCTTTGTTGTGTCCCAAAGATTTTGGTATGTTGTGTTTTCATTCTCGTTTGATTCAAGGAAATTTTTGAGTATCAATTTTGATTTATTCTCTTACCCACTCTTTCTCAAGGAGGGTGTTGTTCAGTTTCCATGTGTTTACTCTTTTCTTGTTGATCTTCCTATTGTTGATTTCTAATTTGATAGCAGTATGATCTAAGAAGATGTTTTGCAGTATTTCAGTGTTTTTAAATTTATGAAGGCTTGCTTTATGGCCTAACATATGGTCTATCCTGGAAAATTTTCCATGTGCAGTGCAGAAGATTGTATATTGTGCTGCTGTTGGGTGAAGTGCTCTGTAGGTGTCTATAAGGCCAAGTTGGTGGATTGTATTGTTTAGCTCTTCTACATCTTTGTTGAGTTTCTTTCCACTTGTTCTATCTTTCAAAGGAAGTGGTGTATTAAAATTTCCCACTATGACTGTGGAGTCATCTATTTGTCTTTTCAACTCTTTTAAAGTCAGATTTCTGTATTTTGGGGCTCTTTCATTGGGTCCATAGATATTTATTATGGTTATATCTTCATGTTCAATTGATCCTTTAATCATTATATAATGT
>NW_006926725.1:6300-8631 GCF_000298275.1 Orycteropus afer afer | reverse complement strand
AAAAACCATCTGAGCCAGTCATTCCATTACCAGGTATATATCCTAAAGAAGTGAGAGCCATGACAAGAACAGACATATGCACACCCATGTTCATTGCAGCACTATTTACAACACCAAAAATTTGGAAACAACCTAAGTGTCCATCAACTGAGGAATGGATAACCAAACTGTGGTACATACACACAATGGAATACTATGAAATGCTAAAGAATAATTTAGAATCTGCAAAACACTGCATAACAGGGATGAACTTGGAAGATATTATGCTGAGTGAAATAAGTCAATCACTGTAGGACAAATATTGTATTAGTCGGTTATTGCAAAAGTCAAGAAATGGTTTCCATATGGAAGGAAATTTTCTTTGTTGGTTACCAGGGATGGGAGGGTAGGGTTGGGAACACTGTTACATAGGTAGAGATAAGCATTGATATGGGTGAGGAGAAGGGCAATATACCAAATGTGAGTGATCCACATGGTGGCATTGAGGAAGAGAAAGACATAGAGAGGTACATGGGAGGTGCAGACAACAAAGATGAACCCTTTTGCACATACAACACTGCATTGTCAGTGAAGGCAAAGATGGGTATACAGTGGATAGATGGGTGGACAGGCTGAACTATTAGGTATGTATATGCAGCAGGGCATGTCCCCAAGACCATGTATAGGGTTGGCAGTCAATGGTTTTACAAGTATATGTGTATGTTCTGTAAGAACTCTCAGAGGTATAGCAGAGCTGACAAGGAACAAGGTTATAGTCACTTCTTGGTCACAGCCAGCTACACAGAGGGACTGAAGAGTTGAACTTGTGGGCTCGGGACCATAGTCAATTGGCATAACATACTACACAAAATATTTTTCCACCTCCTGCTTTGGCAAATAGAGACTGGGATCTTAAAAGCTTGCAAGCAGCCATCTAGATGCAATGATGGGTCTCTCCTCATCCAGAGCAAAGAAGAATGAAGAAAACCAAAATCCATGCAAACAATTAGTCCTCGTGACTGTTACACCATGCAATCCTCAGCCTATACAACTATGAGACCAAAGAACTAGATGGTGTCCGGCTAGCACTGTCAACCACTCGGAGGGGATCCTGGATAGAGAAGGAGAACAATGTGGAACAAAACTCAAAATCATTTGGGAAAAAAAAAGGACCAGGCTTGCTGGTCTGATAGAGCCTGGTGGAACCACTGAGACTATGATCCCTAGCTGGCCTTCAGGTCTGGAATTGAAAACACACCTGTGTCTTCCAGCCAAACAAAAGACATGCATAGGAGTTGAACATTGACCTGAGGTAGATACACTCCTTGGAGAGAACAATCAAGGGAGAAAGAAGGGCTGTTTATGTGCTGGGAGACAGTTCAGGGGGCAGGAGTGCATGGAGAGGTGGAGACAGGGAAAAGGTAACTATCAGGAGGAAGTAGGAGGGGAGATGTTACATTGGGGTAAATTATCAATGTCATGAGACAATGTGTCATGAGAACTTCCGTATGCAAAGTGAATCTTCTCTGTAAACTTTCACTAAAATCACAATTAAAAAATAATAATACATCAACAGGGAACTGTCAAAAATTCAAGCTGGTTCCAGAGGAGAATGCGGAATGAAGGATATCATTTGTGAAGTCACATGGATCTTGGCTGAAAGGAGATACTAACAGAAAGATGTTTACTTTTGTTTTGATGACTATAAAAAAAAATTGAACTGTATGGATCATTAAAAATTATGGATAATTTTGCAAAGTATAGGAATCCCAAACCACTTAACTATGCTCGTGCAGAACCTATACGTAGACTAAGTGAGAGTTATTTAAAGAAAACAAAGGGATCCTGTGTGGTTTAAAATCAGGAAAAGTATGTCAGGGTTGTAGGCTTTTACCATACTTATTCTAACTTTATGCTGAGGAAATACTCCAAGAAGTTTGAATATATAATAAAGAATTCATCATCAGGATTAGAGAAAAACTTATTTTGTTGTTAGGTGCCATGAGTCGACTCCAACTCATAGCAAACTTATATGCAACAAAATGAAACATTGCCCAGTTCTGTGCCAGCTTTATGATCCCTGCTGTACCTGAGCCCATGGTTGCAGCTACTGTGTCAATCCACCTTTTTGAGAGACTTCCTCTTTTTCATTGATCCCCCACTTTATCAAGTATGGTATCCTTCTCCAGAGAATGGTCCCTTCTGATAGCATGACCAAAGTAGGGGAGATGAAGTCTGGGCATTCTTCCAAGGAGCATCTGGCTGCACTTTGTCCTGGATAGATTTGTTAGTTCTTTTAGCAGTCCACAGCAGTCTTTCAGCATTCTTTGCCAACACCACAACTCAAAAGCA
>NW_006926725.1:0-5742 GCF_000298275.1 Orycteropus afer afer | reverse complement strand
AGTATGGTGAAGGGATACAACCCTGACGCACTCCCTTCCTGATTGTAAACCATGCAGTATTCTGTTGTTTCATTCAAACCTCCTGGTCTATGTACAGTTTCTGCATGAGTACAATCAAGTGTTCTGGAATTTCCATTCTTCTCAATGTTATCCATAATTTGTTATCATACACACAATAGAATGCTTTTTCATAGTCAATAAAACACAAATAAGCATCTTTCAGGTATTCTTTCCTTTCAGCCAAGATCCATCTGACATCAGCAATGATATCCTTCATTCCCCATCCTCTTCTGGATCCAGTTTGCATTTCTGGAAGTTCTCTGTCAATATACTGCTGCAACCATTTTTGAATTTTCTTCAGTAAGATTTTACTCTTGTGTGATATAATGATATTGCTTGATAATTTCCACATTCTGTGCTATCACCTTTCTTCATAAGGGATACAAATATGGATCTCTTCCAGTCAGTTGTCCAGGTAGCTGTCTTCCAAATTTCTTGGCATAGCTGAATGAGTGCCTCCAGCGGTGTAACTATTTGTTGGAACATCTCAGTGGGTATTCCGTCAATTCCTGGAGACGTGTTTGTTTTAGCAATTCCTTCAGCTTTGACTTCTTCCATTGGTTCTTGATCATATGCCACTTCCTGAAATGAACATCAACCAATTCTTTTTGACTCTGTGTGTTCCTTCCATCTTCATTTGATGTTTCCTACATCATTCAATATGTTAGACATGGAATCTTTCAATATTGCAACTTGAGGCTTAAATTTCCTCTTCATTTCACTCAGCTTGAGAAATGCAGAGCATGTTATTTCCTTTTGCATTTCTAACTCCAGATCTTTGCACATTTCATTATAATAATTGACTTTGTCTTCTCAAGCTGCTCTTTGAAATCTGTTCAGCTCTTTTATCTGGTCATTTCTTCCATTTGCTTTAGCTACTCTCCATTCAAGAGCAAGTTTCAGAGTTTCTTCTGGTATACATTTTGGTCTTTTCTTCCTTTCTTGTCTTTTTAATGACGTTTTGCTTACTTCATGGATGATGTTCTTGATGTCATCCCACAATTCTTCTGTTTTTTCAGTCATTGGTGTTCAATTCATCAACTCTATTTTTAGATGGTCTCTAAATTCAGGTGTGCTATAATCTAGTTCTTATTCTGTCTCTCATGGACTTGTTTTAATTTTCTCCAGCTTCAACTTGAACTTAGGTATGAGCTATTGTTTGTTTCACAATCAATTTCTGGCCTTGTTTTGGCTGAAGATATTGAGCTTCTTCATCGCCTCTTGCCACAGAGGTAGTCAATCTGATTCTTATGTACTCCATCTGGTGAAGTCCACGTGTATAGCCACTGTTTGTGTTGTTGAAAAAAGGTATTTGCAATGAATAAGTTGTTGGTCTTGCAAAATTCTATCATGCAATCTCCAGCATTCTTTCTATCATCCTTTTCCAACTACTGGTGATTCTTCTTTGTTTCCAATTTTGCATTCCAATCATCAGTGATAAGTAAGACATCTTGATTGTGTATTAAGTCAATTTCAAACTGGAGAAGTTGGTAAAAATCTTCAATTTCCTCATTTTTGGCTTTGATGGTTGGTGTGTAAATTTGAATAATAGCAGTATTAACTGATCTTCCCTTTAGGTGTATGGATATGATCCTATCACTGAGAGCACTGTACTTCAGGATAGATCTTCAAACATTCTTTGTTATGATGAATGCCACACCATTCCTCTTTAATTTGTCATTCTTGGCATAGTAAGTATATCATATGATTGTCTGATTCAAAATAGCCAAAACCAGTCCATTTCAGCTCACTAATGCCTAGTATATCAATCTTTATGCATTCCTTTTCATTTTTGACAACTTCAAGTTTTCCTAGATTCATACTTCATACATTCTATATTTCAGTTATTAATGGATGTTTGCAGCTGTTTCTTCTCATCTTGAGTCATGCTACATCAGCAAATAGAAGACCCAGAAGCTTTACTCTATCCACATAATTAATGTTGGATCTACTCTAAGGAAGCAGCTTTTCCCCATATGTATTTTGAGTGCCTTCTAACCTGAGGGGCTCATCTTTTGGCACTATATTGGACAATGTTTCAGGCCTATTCATAAAGTTTTCCAGTAATATATCAGACAGTGTTTCAATGCTAATCATAATGTTTTCACTGGCCAATTCTTTGAGAAGTGGATGGACTCTTCCTTCTTCCAATCTGGGTTAGCAACCCCTACACTATGACAACCTGACAGACAAATTCCTCTCTCTTAGCTGTCCCCAACCCTACCCTCACTTTCTGGTCTCCCTCAGTTGCTCCAAACCCTCCACACCATCTCATGTCCTTCCCAGCCAAGAAACTCATTAACAACCTATATTATGCAGATGACATAAGCTTATTCACCAAAAGCAAAGAGGACTTGAAGCATGTATTGCTAAAAATCAGAGACTATAGCTTTCAGTTTGGATGATGCCTTAATATTAAAAAAAAAAAAAAAAAAAAAAAAAAAACCCTCACAAATGGACCCAAGAGCAGCATTATGATCAAGGGAGCAAATATCGATGTTGTCAAAGATTTCATTTTAGCAAGATCCAGAGTCAACACTCATGAAAACAGCACTCAAGAAATCAAAGGGTGTATTGTTTTGGGCAAATATGTTGCAAATTACCTCTTTAAAGTGTTAAAAACCAAAGATGTCACTTTGAGGACTAAGATGCACTTGATGAAAGCCATGATATTTTCAATTTCCTCATATGCATGTAATAACTAGACAATGAAAAAGAAAGGCCAAAGAAGAAATGATGCCTTTGAATCATGGTGTTGGTGAAGTATAATGACTTTATCATAGATTGCCAGAGGAATGAAAAAATCTGTCTTGGAAGAATTGCAGCCACAATGCTCCTTATTAGAGAGGATGGTGAGAGTTCATCTCATATACTTTGGACATATTACCAGGAAGAACCAGTCCCTAGATAAGGACTTTTACTTGGTAAAGTACAAGGTCAGTGAGAAAGAGGAAGATCCTCAATGAACTGGATTGACATGGCTCCAACCATAGGCTCAAACACAGTAATGATCTTGAGGATGGCAAACAACTGGATAGTGTTTCATTCCATTGTACACAGGATCGCTATGAGTTGGAACTGTCTCAATGGCACATAACAACAATAACATGGCTGTTCTATATTTGGCTCTGTAAGCAACTGCCAAACTACTTTTCCCAGTGTCTGTACCATGTTTTTGTTCACACCAACAACAGTTGAAGGTCCCAATTTTTCTACATTCTTGTCAACATTTCTTTTCTTTTTTTATTTTTTAATCATAATCTTCCTAGTTGTGGTAAAGTGGTATTTCCTGTGGTTTTGTTTTGCATATCCCTAATGGCCAATAACATTGAAGAGCTTGAGATTCTTATATAAAACCTTCTAACCATCAAAGGTATCCCAAAATTACTGGAATGACCAGTTTTATTTTATGGAAGATATTTGAAAGAGCTTTAATGACATATTTGTAAATAATATCAAATGACAGGTTGGACTTGATTAACTTTATTCCAAATTCTGACTATATTGTTTTCAGCAATAAACTTTTTATCTTAAAATTTGAGAAAATAAATTTCAAGCAACAAAGTATTGCCAAGTGTGTCCAAGAAGTGGCACAGTCTCTGGGTTCTTGGTGGAAAGGAGAAAGCCATGAGTATTTCCTCTAAATTAAATATTGCCTAAATCTGATTTTGCATCTTATATTGAAACATAAAATTCTAAGAATATATTTCTTATTATAATAAAATATCTGTTAAAGCATACCTAAATTATAGGACAGTTTCATTTGTAGCAATGGTAGATAATAATAAATGGCATGATTATAATGTGGAATCAAATAATATTTGTAAAATGAATGAACAATATATGCATGTGCTGCGTGATTCAATGTATTTTCATTATAATAGTGGACATTATTCTTGATAGTTGCAATTGAAACATAAGTATAATGTAATTTCAAACATCTGTAGTAGAGAAATAATGTATATGCATTCCAAAAGCAATGACAACCTTGTGAAAGTGTGAATAGACATGATTATTGCTTAAATAATAGTGTTTTTTTTTAAGGTATATTGTATACAAAACAGCTTATTCCTAGGAAAGTGTGCAGTTACTTCAATATAACTATCATTTAAAAAATTGATACTACAGAAATAAGCTCCTTTCATGACCAGTACAGCTATTTCCTTTCAAGATGCTATATTTCACCAGTAATTTAATATAAAATATTTACAGTGTGTTAGTATTCTCCTACTAGTATAGTCTGTTGTGTTCCATGGCAATGGTGCAGTTATTTCATTGTTTTAGCCCTTCAGAAATATTTTGTATTGTTTTCTACTTTAAACTAATGTTAGTCAAATAGGCCAAAGTTACATGGTAGAAAAAGATTCCAAAATATACAGATTTACTCTCTTTGCTCCATTTTTTTCTTAAGGTAAATATCTAAATATTATTTTTTTCTTTAAAATGGGACAACTTGCTAAATAAATAGGAGACAAGTATTGATTTGGTTGAAGGGAAAGGCAATATACCAAAAGTGTGTGACCAACAAAATAACACGAAGGAATAGGAAGACACAGAGAGAAGCGCAAGAGGTACAGACAACAAAGATGATCATTTTTGCATACAGAGTCCTGCATTATCAGCAATAACAAACACTTATCTAGAGGTAGCTACATAGGTAGACAGCTAAATGATCAGGTATATCTAGGCAAAAGAGCATATATCCATTACCACATATAAGCTTGGCAGACAATATTTCTACATATATATTTGTATGTGCTATAAGAATGTCCACATATATAATTGAGCTAACGGGGAAAAGTTATGATCACTTCTCAGCCACAGTCAAATGCCCTGAAAGAATGAATCACTGGGCCCAAGGGCTTGGGACCATAGTCCTGGAAGACAACAAGCTCAATTGTCATAACATGCTACTCAAATCGTTGTTCTACACCCTACTTTGGTGAGTAGTGTCTGGGGTCTTAAAAGCTTGCAAGTGGTCATTTAAGATGCAACAATTGGTATTTCCTCATCCAGAGAAAAGAAGAATGAAAAAAAAAATCAAAGATTCATGGAAGTAATTAGTCCAAAGGACTAATGAATCATGCAGACTTCAGCCTACATGACCCTGATACAAGAAGAACTAGATGGTGCCCAGTTACCACTGTCAACCATTCAGAAAAGGATCAAAATAAGATATCCTGGATATAGAGGGAGAAAAATATGTAACAAAACTCAAAATCATAAAAAAGACTGAGCTTGCTGATCTCATAGAGACTGGTGAAACCTTCAAGACAATGGCCACTAGTCACCCTTTGGGCCTGGAATTGAACTCATTCCAGTGGCTTCCAAATAAGCAATAGTTGTTGTTGTTATGTACTGTCGAGTCACACCTGACTCATAGCGACCCATCCTTGGGTTTCCGAGGTGGTATTATTTTGGAAGTAGATTGTCCAACCAATGGACAGGCATATATGGTGAGCATTTGTACCAGGTGGATGTCACTCTTTAGAACAATCAACCTCAGGAGTCCAGAAGGGCAATATTTGCATAGGGAGATAGCTCAGAGGGCAGGAATGGATAGGAAAGAAGTATACAGGGCAGGAGGCGGGGCAACATGGTGAACTAGGCAGAAGGATTGCACAGACCCTCTTCAACAAAGAAAAGGGAAACCAATTAACACAGACACAGAAGATAATCTTG
>NW_006926724.1:6685-8302 GCF_000298275.1 Orycteropus afer afer | reverse complement strand
CTTTTTTTTTGGTATTTTCACGAAAATTCTTCTGCTAGTTGGGGTTTAGTCCAAATCTGCATCCTTTCCTTCAAGGTTCAGGGGTCCAAGATTATCTTCTGTGTCTGTATTTATTGGTTTCCCTTTTCTTTGTTGAAGAGGGTCTGTGCAATCCTTCTGCCTAGTCCGCCATCTTGCCCCACCTCTCTTAGATCTTTCTATTTTTGATTTCTAATTATACAGCATTGTGATCTGAGAAGATGCTTTGCAATATTTCAATGTTTTTAAATTTATTCAACCAATCAACCTTACTGCCATCAAATTGGATCTAATAGCGACCCCTGTTTGGGTTTCCAAGGCAGTTTCACTATGGAAGTAGATTGCCCAATCTTCTTTCCAAGGAGTGGCTGGTGGGTTTGCTTTATGGCCTAACCTATGGTCTATCATGGAGAATATTTCATGAGCTCTGGAACAGAATGTGTATTGTACTGCTGTGTGTTAAGTGCTCTGTAGATGTCTATAAGGTCAAGATGGTGGAGTGCATTGTTTAGTTCTTCTGCCTCTTTGTTGAGTTTCTTTCCAGTTCTATCTTTTGTTGAAAGTGGTAATAAACCCTCCCTCTATGACTGTGGAGTCATTCATTTGCTTTTTCAATTCCATTAGTGTGATTTATGTATTTTGGAGCTCTTTCTTTGGATCCATAGATATGTATTATGGTTATATCTTCTTGTTCAATTGATTGTTTAATCTTATAATGTCCTTCCTTGCCCTTATGGTGGTTTTTGTCTTAAAGTCAATTTGATCAGAAATTTATATTGCCACTTATGCTCTTTTTTGGTTGTCATTGTCTTGCTATATCATTTTCCAACCTTTGATCTTTAGCATAGTTTTGTTTTTGTCTCTATTTTGTGTCTCTTGTAGACAGCATATTGATGGGTTATGTTTTCTTATCCATTCTGAAACTCTCCATCTCTTAAGTGGTGCATTTAATCCATTGACATTCAGTTTCAATATTGACAAGTGTGAATTTGTTGCTGTCATATTGTTGTGTGCTTTTATGTGGTGTTCCTGGTTTCTTTGTTCGACAAAATTTTCTATTCTAAGATTATTTTTTTTTATATAAATCATGTTATTTCCTTTGTTGATGTTGTTTTAGTATTTGCTAAATATTTGTGTTTATTCTCTTTTTTATTGCGATGAGAAGTTTTATCATTTTTCTTTGATGTTACTTTGTGATTTATAATTTTCTTCCCAAGTTTAGAACTGTCCGGTCTATCTGTTTTTTTTTTTTTTTTTTTTTTTTTTTATTGTGATTTGGGTGAAAATTTACAGAGCAAATACACTTTCCATATAGCAGATCACATACAGTTTGTCTCATGACATTGACCACAATTTAGCACAATGCAACATTTCTCTCCCACTTCCTCCCAATAGGTACCACTTCCCTGTGACCTTCCCTGCATGCACTCTTACCCCCTGAGCTGTCTCCCTGTGCCTGAGCAACCCTTCTTTCTCTCTTGTTTGTTCCCTCCAAGAAGTGTATCTACCACAGGTAAATGCTCAGCTAGTATGCCTGTCTACTGCTTGGCAGGAAGCTACAGGTGTGTGTTCAATTCCAGACCTGAAGGGCAGCTAGGG
>NW_006926724.1:4548-5229 GCF_000298275.1 Orycteropus afer afer | reverse complement strand
AGTCCCACCAGCAGTGTATGAGAGTCCCAATCTCTCCACATCCTCGCCAGCATTTGTTATTTTCTGTCTTGTTGAACTTTGCTACTAATGCTGGAACAATATGGTACATCATTGTTGTTTTGATTTGCATCTCTCTAATAGCTAATGATCATGAACATTTCTTCATATGTTTGTTGGCCTCTTGAATATCCTCCTTGGTGAAGTGTCTATTCATGTCTTCTGCCCATTTTATAATTGGATTGTTTGTCTTTTTGTTATTAAGGTGTTGGAGTTTTCTATACATTCTAGACATAAGTCCCTTGGCAGATATGTTATTACCAAATATTTTTTCCCAATCTGTAGGTTCTCTTTTGACTCTTTTGGAGAAGTCTTCAGACGCACACAAAAATACAACCTTTAGAAGGTCCTAATCATCTCGTTTCTCTTCTGTTGCTTGTGCATTTTGAGTTACCCTTGATAATCTATTTATGCCATTTATTAGGGCCCTTAAAATTGCCCTAGTTTTTCTTTGAGGAACACTATAGTTTTAGGTTTGACATTTAACTCTTTGATCCATCTAGAGTTCATTTTTGTGAATGGTGTGAGGTACAAATCTTGTTTCATTTTTCTGAAAATGGATCTCCAGTTTTGCCAGTGCTATTTATTAAGCAAACATTGTCTTCCTCATTTAATGAATTTTGG
>NW_006926724.1:1992-2680 GCF_000298275.1 Orycteropus afer afer | reverse complement strand
AATGTTTTTAAATTTATGAAGCCTTGCTTTATGGCCTAACATATGGTCTATCATGGAAAAAGTTCCATGTGCACTGGAGAAGAATTTATATTGTGTTGCTGTTGGGTGAAGTGCTCTGTAGCTGTCTGTAAAGCTCAATTGGTGGAGTGTTTTATTTAGCTCTTCTGCATCTTTATTGAGTTTCTTTCCACTTGTTCTATCTTTCAAAGAAAGTTGTGTATTAAAATCTCCCACTATGAGAGTGGAGTCATCTATTTGGCTTTTCAACTCTGAATTATGTATTTTGGGGTCCTTTCATTGGATCCATAGATATTTATTATGGTTATAACTTAATGATCAATTGATCCTTTAATCATTATATAATGACCTTCCTTGTCTCGTATGGTGGTTTTTCTCTGAAAGTTAATTTGATCAGAAATTAATATTGCCACTCCTGCTCTCTTATAGTTGGCATTTGCTTGATATATCTTTTTCCAAACTTTGATTTTTAGTCTATTTTTGTGTTTATCTCTAAGGTGTGTTTCTTATAGGCAGCATATTGTTTGGTTTTGTTTTCTTGTCCAATCTGCAACTCTCCATCTCTTGAGTGGTGCATTTAATCCATTAACATTCAGCGTAATTATTGATAAGTTTGAATTGGTTGCTGTCATTTTGTTATGTGTTTTTTCATGGTGTCCCTGGTTTCTTT
>NW_006926724.1:0-513 GCF_000298275.1 Orycteropus afer afer | reverse complement strand
AATTTAGTATTAATCTTCTGGATTTCTATCTGTAGATTTAGAATCATTTCTAATTTTTCCTTTATTTTGTCATTTTGTTCTTGTATTTTCTTCCAGAATTCCTCTAAGTTTTTTCCTGTGTTTTCTTTGGTCTGTCTCTCAATCCTTTGAAGATACTTAAATATAATTCTTTTGCATTCCTTATCAGAGAGTTCCAATGCTATTTCTTCCTCAGGCATGTGTTCTGGGTCAGTATCCTGTTCTCTTGCTTACACCACTTTATCTTGCTTCTTTGTGTGGGCTGTGATGGTCTGTTGTTTCCAAGGCATTGTGATATTGTATTAAGATCTCTGTTAATTGTTTATGAAGGGCAGCCGGGTGATTCAGGTTCTTCTTGGTGGTTTTTTATCATTGGCCCATTGGTGGAGAAGGAGGTGCTGGGCTGTTGCTCAGTAAGTGAAGTTGCAGGAGGTGTGGGTTTACTTGTATCTTATGAGGACTGTTGCTGTCTCCCAGTCAGTTAGGCAAAAATTA
>NW_006926723.1:6041-8002 GCF_000298275.1 Orycteropus afer afer | reverse complement strand
TTTCCCTTCAAGGCTCAGGGGTCCAGGATTATCTTCTGTGTCTGTATTAATTGATTCTCCTTTTCTTTGTTGAAGAAGGTCTGTGCAGGCTTTCTGCCTATTCCACCATCTTGGAATCTTGAATTGGAGTTTATATTATTTAAAATAAATTAACGGTTCACTTATCAGAATTTTTAACTTCTAAAATCCTACAATTTTATTACTGATTCCAAGACATCACATATTCAGTTTAAAGTTCTTGTTGCTTTTGTTCCTCATATTATAGCAATTGAGGTTCTTTTCCCAGATAAGAAACTGCTACTCTTTCATTTTCTAAGCATTGAGCTCAATGTCACTCACATCTTTTGAATACTTTTAATGATTACACTGCTTCATCACATGATTTAAATGGAGATAAGATATATGTGCCAACACTTTTGCTATTTCAACATTTTTCACATGTAAATTTCAGTGACATTAATTACATTCATCATGCTTTTCACCCATTACCACTATCCATTTCTAAATTTTCCCTCACTCTTAACAGAAGCTCAGTGGCCCCTTAGAATTGAATCCTTCTTTCCTCCTCCCTTTTGGCCACAGCTGGTAGACACTAACATACTTTGCTTTTTAATTTTATTTCTAGTAGTTCTATCATTTTAGGCAGAAGATTGAAAAGGACTAAATTTGATGTGCAACAGTAATCAGTTATTATCTTCAAATAAATATTTACAAAATAGATAATGCATGATCCTATAGATAAGCAATAGTGAGCAAATTTCAGAAAGAATTTTGTAAAATTAATATGTTTTTTACCCAGATCTAGGCTGCAGGAAATAGAAATAATGTCTATTTTATATATTACTAAACTAACAGTGAATTTAAAATGTGCTCCTTTTTATATCAGTCCAACTCATTACTTCAAAACTACTGCCTTGGTACCACACAATGAACAGAACTCCTCTAAAATCTTCTAGTTTTTCTTATCTGAAATATTGTACTAGCCTATGTACTATTTTTTTTTTGTATTATTTTCTCAGATTTTATTTCAGTTTTGATGATTATTTAGCCTTCTTCTTCACCATTTATAAAATAACACTAGAGATGGCATATATTTTAAACATACACATTGCCCTTATACTGTCAATTAATCCTGAAACTTATGGACCAATATAAGGCCTTTCTCAACCTCTGGGAAACATAAGAGTAATAGTGTAATCCATTAGACTGCACTATTAACTAAATATAATTAAATGCTGTTTTAGTACTTGCCATAATAAAGTGATTTGAGTTTATAAATTTTAAATTTTCAAGCCTTATTAAAATAGTAGTAAAATTCCATTTATTTCCTATACAACTTCAGGAATGTTTTACAAAAAAAAGGAGGCATGTATTATATGCTAGAAAAGAGATTTTGATTTTTTTCCTGAGTGGTTTAAAATCAACTTAGAATACTCTATATTTTATGTTAATCCTAAATAACATTCATTATTTTATTTACTTTATATTTCATGTTAAGTAGGAAATGACCTGTTTCAACTATATTGTGTGAAGAATAAAGCTTATAAATATACCAGATTACTAATCTAAACTCACTGTCATCAAGTTAATTCTGACTCATAGCAACCCCTCCTTGGGTTTCTGAGGCAGTATTCCTACGGAAATAGATTGCTCAGTCTTCCTTCCCAAGGATGGCTGGTGGATTTGAACCACCAGCCTTCTGGTTAACAGTCAAATACCTTAGACTATTAAAATGTGATTTTTTTTTTTTTTCCAGTTTGAAACACTTCCAATGAGATTTTACTATATATTGACAAAAGGACTTGAATGATTCTGTGTGTGTTTGTATGAGAGAGATATCTTCAATTCTTTTCAATGCTCCTAAGCTCCCTAAGAGGCCTCAATTTTGGGCATAACAAGTAACAAAGTAGTATAATACAAAGACAGTTAGAAGTTCTGGTATCATAGTGCCTAAGGCACTT
>NW_006926723.1:4441-5568 GCF_000298275.1 Orycteropus afer afer | reverse complement strand
TCCAGCCTAATATGTTAATCGTTATGCCACCAGAGCTCCTTACTTTCTTTATAGGCCTATATAATTTAAAATCTATGAAGTGCTTTTCTCAAAGTATATTACAATAGATGTTCAAACCCATGGTTGCTGAGTCAATTCTGACCCTACAGGGCAGAGTAGAACTGTACCATAGGGTTTTCAAAGCTGTAAATCTTTATGGATACAGACTGCTACATGTTTTTCCCACAGAGTTGGCTGGTGGACTCCAACTGCCATTAGCAGTCAAATGTTTAACCACTGCACCACCAGGTCTCCTTCAATAAATTGGAGTACGAATAGTATTAAATTATATATAGTATTAATAAGAAAATAGCTGGAAAAGCACAGTTTTGTAGCCAAGCTATTCTTCTACAATTTATTAATCATTAGTTCTTTTAAAGGTGTTTAACTTCTCTGAGCATAGGATTCCTCTTTTATAAAAGATAAAATTTGCCTCTTGTTATGAGAAATACAGATATAGGTAGGTATATCTCAATACCTAATGTACCAATGAGAACTATCTTTTATTTAATTAATTAATTTATTTTTTTGTCTCTCAGGGAATGTAATCCTTAGCTACTAGAAGATAATCAAGTAACCAAGAGTGTTTGGACAGAATACGATTGAACAGGAATATGGAAAAGAGATTAAGATAAAATTTGAAAAATGCAATTATCAGAAATGTTACAAGTGTTATTACTTCATTCTAGGAAGTAGTAATGCATTTTAGAACTTACGTAGCTATAGGACCACCAGCATATGACAATAACTGCTGGGGGAATAGGTAAAGAGCAGGATCCTGAGTGTGCTGGATCAAAGTGGGAAGGGTATGAGATTGGATATAAAAGAGATTATTGATAAAGGAACTCTGATCTGTTACACAGGAAGATTATGCTACAATAAATCTAGAATGGCTCTTGCCTAGAGACTGAGAGTTAGTGGTACATAAAGGAGCAGTGTTACTATCATGGTGTATAGTGCAGGAAGGGAACCAGAAGTGTAGACTGTAATTCATACTGTATGTGAGGTGTTGCTCAAAGTCCCCCTTAAGGACTTACATTCCCTTAGAATCTGGGAATGTCAGAGTCTAATTATGCTCTACTAATTCT
>NW_006926723.1:2926-3802 GCF_000298275.1 Orycteropus afer afer | reverse complement strand
CTCCTGATCCACCTCTACTATTTCTTTTCTAAACTTTTCTCTCAATACTGATGATCCTTCTCTAATATTTCACAATTATAGCCCGAATAATTTCTTTACATCTTTCTTTTGCTTCTATTCCACTATTTTATTGCTTAGTAACATTCTTACAACTCATTTTCCAAAATATTTTCTGATATTTGCCTATATATCATGATTAGTTTATGCTTTCATTTTTCTGCTTCTTGGCTCTTTGACATTTTCCCAGAGCTATTTTCCTCTGGGTTCTTCCAGTTTTTCTTTCCCATATATAATGCATGTTTTCTTCTAGTAGTTTAGTTTGAAAGGCTGAACTTGAAATCTCAAACACCATGTTGCCAAATATTAACTGTGCACACCTGTGTTCATTCTTTAATGCATTTTTACGTCAGTTTCCACATGTGCTAAATGGAAAAGCAACAACAACAATAATAATAAATCTCTCATGGAGATAGTATACAAGAAATACTTTATTATCATTTCTGGCTTGTTATAATTGCCCAGATATTTGTTTAGTTCTTGTTTTTAAGGTTTGTTGGTTTTGTTTTTAGGCAATATTGAGTTCCAGCTGTTTCTTTACAAATTGAAAATAATTTAATTAAAGAAAAATCTCATTTAATTCCCCCAATAGTACTTTATGAATATTCTATGACATTCTCTTATTTCCTATGATAAAAAAAAAAATCCACTTTCATTTAAATGGATGTTGGGTTATAAATAATCATATATTTTCATTGATTAATTTTAGTTATCAGTACTGAAAAATATCTTTTGGTAGGTAATATACTA
This sequence comes from Orycteropus afer afer, assembly GCF_000298275.1. Taxonomy (NCBI): domain Eukaryota; kingdom Metazoa; phylum Chordata; class Mammalia; order Tubulidentata; family Orycteropodidae; genus Orycteropus; species Orycteropus afer. The sequence continues at coordinate 2,995 of NW_006926723.1, read as the reverse complement.
TACACTAATAATTTTACTCTTTCAATTTCTTTCTTTATATCAAAAAAAAAAAAAAAAAAGAAAACTGGC
>NW_006926723.1:2289-2826 GCF_000298275.1 Orycteropus afer afer | reverse complement strand
GAAAAAAAAAAAAAAAAAGAAGAATGTGAGGTAGAATGAAGAGGAGGGGTTGGGTAAGGGAGAAGGAAGAGGAGGGAAGAAAGAAGGAGAAGAGGAGGAGAAAAGAAAAGAGAGAGAAAGGAAAAAAGTCTAATCTTATTTCTAGTTCATTATTATCTCTTCTGCAATCTAGCTTCTGGATCAACCAACATGACTGGAACAGGCAAAGAGGTTTAATCAGAAAACTAAATGGCTGGAAATGTGCAGATCGAGGTTTCACAAAAAATACTCAAAACAACTACTTCTCTGATCCCAATTGCCACTGTTTCTAGAAGCATTAGCCAAGCCAGAGTCAAGAAAGACTGTCCACTGATCTATGGATATGCCCCATATTTTTGTGATTCCATAATTATTAATGGTGATTCTCTAGTCAGAAATATTCATTCTCTAATCATTTTACACCTGTTTTATATTAAACCATTTATGTGAAACATTTCCTTATTGTCACAAATAAATATGATACAACTATTAAAAGCTCCAAAAATATTTGTTTTTCTT
>NW_006926723.1:0-1264 GCF_000298275.1 Orycteropus afer afer | reverse complement strand
ATTTTTTACATCTGCTATAGCCTTTTTGATTTATTGCTTTGATCTTATTTTAGGTTCAGCAATCAATTTTGGTTGAGGTCCTAATCATTCCAGTTAATTTAGTGAACTACAAGATATAAAATTATTATAAGTAAAATCTCCTCACATTTTCACAGTGGTAAGGGTCAGGGAGAGTTCTTACATGAAATATTTAAGAAACATCTGACTATAACCCAACCAGCATGTGGGGAAATTACATTATTTCTTAGACTGTTTTCACATCAAAGGTAGCTTTAAAGTGAAGGATAGTCATTAAAAGCCAAATTACTGAAAGTATATCTGGTTAGTGCACTTAAACACATTTCAGCAGACTGAAATAATTTAAAATCTGAAGTGTGATCCAGAATCACATATGTCAATTACTATGTTGTCTGTGGTATTAAAAATGTATGCAGCTGGAGGCTTTAATTATACAAGATTTCTCTGACTTAGAAATGGTTTGGCTTTTGCTTTTTGAAAAAGTCACCTTTTCAGAAATCCAAGAGAAAATATCTGTAAAATGAATAGTGTTTTTTTCCAATTACCTCTTATTGAAAGGCAGAACAACACTAGGAGATTATAAAAGTGAGCTTGAAATATGATTTTGTTTAAATTTTGATTGGTGTTTGCTGACACTGACTGTGAAAGTGTGAATTTTAAATAGTACTTCTCTAATCCACACCCTGTCTTATTAGAACAAATCTGATCCAGTATGCTTTGTTGGACCACTATGAGAAACTAAGAGTTTTATAATTATGTTTTCCAAGGAAAATTTTGGGCCTATCATTCATAAGTAAGGTATATTTATTTTGTTTTCTCATCAATAAAGGCCAGCAAAATTTAAATTAATATGATATTCATGTTTTTAAGTACATACATATATGGATATTGACAGTTTTTTCATCATCATGCAGTATTTTCTAACAGGTACTTGGATTACAAAATTTATATTTCTCAATAACATATATGAATGGACTTTGGTAAAATGGTAAAATAGGCAGACAAGCTACACAGTCCCTCTTCAACAAAGAAAAGAGAAACCAATTAACAGAGGTACAGAAGATTATCCTGGAGGCTTGAATTTGAAATGAAGAATATAGAACTAGATTAGGCACCAATTAGTGGAAAAACCTGAATGAAAACAGGACCTAAGAATAGGGTCTGTTTGCTAAAGATGGTAGGGAAATATGGGAGGCTGACAACAGGAAAGGAGACAGATGATGAGTGTATAAGTGCAGCCATCTAG
>NW_006926722.1:6400-8350 GCF_000298275.1 Orycteropus afer afer | reverse complement strand
CTGTATCCTGCTCCCTTGTTCTTACCACTTTATCTTGCTTCTTTGTGTGGACTGTGATGGTCTGTTGTCTCCAAGGCATCGTGGCATTGTTGTATTTAGGTCTCAGTTAACTGTTTGTGAAGAGCAGCCACCGGTGATTCAGGCTCTTCTTGGTGTTTTTTTTTTTATCATTGGCTCGTTGGTGGAGAAGGAGGTAGTAGCTGTCACTCATTAAATGAAGTTGCAGGAGGTGTGGGTGTAGTTGTGTCTTATGGGGACTGTTGTTGTCTCCCACTCAGTTAGACACAAATTACATTAGAATAACCATAAAAAAACTGAAAGCCCATGGACGAAAAACACACCATATAACCACACAGGAACAGTAATCAAAAAAAGAAAAAAGGGAAAAAATGAAGAAAAAAACAAGAAAACCTGCAATATCTGGGGATAGGGTACTAAGAAAAAAAAAGTAAGGAAGGGGAATAATAAATGAAGAAAAAAATGGGAAACATGCAAAAAGAAAACAAGGAACAGGGTTAATCATGAGAACAAAGGGGGAAAAGAAAAAAAAAACCTTAAATTAAAAAAAAATTCAACCAGGTACAGGGAAAAGAATAAATGCTGAAAACTAGGACCTGTTAGGGGAAGATTAAGAATAATAATAAAAAGGACAAAAGTATTAATAATATTAGTTGTTTTAAAACAGACAAATACAAGCAAACTAATCACCAGAAAAAAAGAAAGCGAAAAGAAAAAAAATAAAAATTAAAAAAAGATGGAAAAAAATCGGTGGAGTACAAGGCAGGGCATCCAGGCTCCGTCTGAGCACACAGACTGTGATGGAGTTCCCTTAGGCCCAAAAGGTAGGTGGGAGTGGGGGATGGCCACACCTCTGTTCACCAAGTAGGAATCTTGTACCTTTTCAGTCTTGCAGGTCCCAAGTGTCCTTGGGGTTTCTGGAAAGCAGAACGTGTTCTTAAGCCCCAGGAATCTGTGAGAGAAGTGTCTCTTTAAATATCCAAATTAGTCAAGCCGCTTCTTAAACTTTCAAAATGGCGGCGTCCTCCGGACTGGCAAAAGTCCACAGTTCAGCCTATCTTTCTCTTCACCTTCTCTTTTTGTTCCCCAGCCACCATGCACAGTCCTCCGTGCAGTCCCTGGCTAGCAGGGTGATTTTTAGGTTAATTCTTCGGGTCCTACCACCACTCGGGAATCTCCAAGCTGTCTGTGCCATCAGGATTGCTACCAGACCGCAGCTCCGTATGTCTCCTTTTTTGGTATTTTCATGCAAATTCTTCTTCGAGTTGGGGTTTAGTCACTTCTATATCCTTCCCTTCAAGGCTCAGTGGTCCAAGATTATCTTCTGTGTCTGTGTTAATTGGTTTCACATTTCTTTCTTGAAGAAGGTCTGTGCAGTCTTTCTGCCTAGTCTGCCATCTTGCCAGAACTACACTCCCAGATTTTAAGCACTACTATATAGCCACAGTAGTCAAAACAGCATGGTATTGGTACAATGATAGACAGATAGACCAATGGAACAGAATCGAAAGCTCAGACATGGACCCATCCATCTATGGACAACTGATCTTTGACAAAGGCCCAAAGCCCATTAAATGGGGGAAGGTATACCCTCTTTAACAAATGGTGCTGGCAAAACTGGATATCCACCTGCAGAAAAATGAAACAAGACCCATACCTCACCCCATACCCAAAAACAAACTCAAGCTAGATCAAAGACTTAAATGTAAAACCCAAAACTATAAAATTCATCAAATATAAAATAGGGGCAAATCTGTGAGCCCTAATTTATGGCATAAATAGACTGTCAAGCATAATCCAGGATGTGCAGGAGATAGAAGAGAAGGTAGATGACTGGGACCTTTTAAAAATTAAAATCTTGTGTGCATTGAAAGATTTCATCAAAAGGGTAAAAAGAGAACCTATAGATTGGGAGAAAATATTTTCCTATGA
>NW_006926722.1:0-5690 GCF_000298275.1 Orycteropus afer afer | reverse complement strand
GCAGAAGGACAAGTACTGTATGAGCCCATTACTGTAAAAAGACAGAGAAGGGTTTGCTTGGGAAAGGGAACTCACTTAGTAGGTTACTGGGATGGGAAGGGAAGGGGAGGGATTAATTTCAGGCTAGTTGGGGCCTACATGCTGACATGGGTAGGAGGAGAGATATACAGGAAGGATTTATAACCACCATGATAACATTAGGAAATGAGAGGACACTGAATTGTGCACATAAGAGATAGATGACAGATGCTAATAACAACCAATATGTCCACAATACTGCATTGCCATTAACACCAAACACTAGGCTATACAGATAAACACATAAACACCTGAGATGATCAGATAGGATTCAGTGAACAGAAGTATACTCTAGACCAAGGATAGATTCAGCTGGGGCTAATCTTGTACAGATACAAGTGATACAAAATACCTGCAGTCCTTACAGAAACAATAGAAGACAGACACAGAGTAATACCTCACAGACAACCAGACACTATGGGAGAGAGATCCAATAGATCTACTGTCTCAGGATTGCAGTACTGGGGGACACGAGACTCAATTGGCACAACAAAATACATAAAAGTGTTGCTCCACATCCTACATTGGTGAGTAGTGACCGGCATCTTAAAAGCTTTCAAGCAGCCATGTAAGACACAGCTAATGGTCTCCTAGAGTCGTAAGTGAAGAAGAACACACACACACACACACACAAAAGAGCATTTAGAAGCAATCAGCCCTAGGACACAATGGCTCTCTACACCAGAAGAACTAGATGGTGCTTGGCTACCAATGCCAACCACTCAGGAAAGGATCAAATCTGGAGATCCTGGATAGAGTGGGAGGGAAAACATGGAACAAAATCCAAAAACTCAATAATGACCAGAATTATTGGTCAGATGAAATCTGGTGAGACTCCTAATACTATGGCCCTGGAATACATTTTGTGCCTGAAATAAAATGTATCCCCAGAGGTGGGCTCTCAGCCCAATAGTTAACAAGATGTACAAGCAGACCACTCAACCCAGGATGACACACACACATACTCTATGGTAATACATCCCTTAGCGCAATAGATCATGGGGCAACAGAGAGGCAACATTCAAACTGAGGAAATGCAGGACAAACAGGAGTGCATAATTATGAGGGGCACAGGGGGAGGGTTGCAGGGTAGGGAAGGGAGGAGACTGGGTTGTGGTTGGACATGGTGAATGGGGAATGAAACTAAATGTATGTGTTACGTTGAATGTAAAACAAGCTCTTAAATTTTTTTTAAAAAAATGAAATATAAACTGTACAATTGCTTATGGTAAAAGTAAGCCTATTGCAATTAAAAATAAATGATAGGTAAAATAGTCCAGTCCATTCACACTAAATATTTCAATGCAGAGGCTAGAAAGTCTGGTTTTCATACAGAATGAGCTAAGTTAACCTAAGAATTTGATTCTTTGCAAATTACTTGAAAGGTGTCAAATGTTTGTAAAAAAGGTCGCTGTGAAGGAGACATGAAAAGTGTGAAATGTGACCCAATGAATAGGTTCTCAGAGATCATGTCTGTAAAAAAGAAGTTTGAGATTTGGATAAATTCTCAAGGGCTGATTAAGTGAATTTGGTTAATTTGGGAGAAAAATCTCTTGTTCAGTCTTCTCAGTTTTTCAAACTGAGACTCTTATTTCTTTAAGGATCCTTTTTCCCTGGTGTGCCACTTTCAAAGATCTTTAAGTACATTAAGCCATAACAAAGCTGGAAAGCATTATGGCTGGAACAAAGGCTTCAGGGCTACTAGAAGGGAGAAGATGCTCAGCATTACTCCAACTGGAGAAGAGAAGCTCCATTTCCTTTACACATTAAACTATTAAAAAATAATATTCTAGTAATTATAGCCAACAGGGAGCTCTGTTGGTGCAGTGTTTTGAATGGTGCAGTCATTTGAATGGTAACCAGAAGGTCAGTGGTTCAAACTCACTAGCTGCTCTATAGGAGGAAATGAGACAATCTACTTCTGTAAAGATTTACAGCCTTGGAAACTGTGGTGGATATGTTTCTGTGTTAACTTGGCTAGGCCTGGTTGAGTGTCTGGGCAGCTGGATTTTGTATTCCCCATGATGAGACTGGTAATCAACTCCATGGTGGAATCCATTGTGAGCAGCTGAGTAGCTGCCTTTGGGTATGTGGTCTGCTTCCCATATATAAGCAGCAGCTTTGGGAGTGGTCTCTAGTTTATGTCATGCTTGGACTCTGCATGTAGCCATGTTGTTCAGCAGCCTGCCATGCTCTGCCGACCTGGGGACTTACAATGGACTTGAATTGATGGCCTGCCGTGTGGTTTTGTAACAGTGGGACTGTGCCTTTTTACTTGTCAACCTTGGGCTTGGCAGCCTCAGCAGCCAGCAGTTGCCTGAGTGAAGAAATCCTCTAGTGTCAGTGGGCGGGGAGCAGGAGGCAGAGCTGAAGCCCAAGGCTGAGGGGTTCTCACCCAGCCCCTAGAGGCTGACACTTTGAACTTGGATGCTAGGCACTATGCCACATACTTTACATAAATTATTTTATTTAATCCAAAATGCAATTCTATAAGGTGAATATTGTTGTTGTTGTGTGCTGTTGAGTAGATTCTGACTCATAGTGATCATTTATCACAGAGTAGAGCTTCTCCATAGGGTTTTCTGGGCTGTAATCATTCAGGGAGCAGATCACCAGATCTTTTCTCCTAAAGAGTACCTGCTGGGTTCAAACCACAGACCTTTTGGGTAGCTGCTGAGTGCTTAACGACTGGGCCACCAGGGCTCCTTTATAAAGTGAATGCTGTACCATTGTTGTTTTTGTTGTTGTTATGTGCCGTTGAGTTGGACCTGACCCGTAGCGACCCCTCCTTGGGTTTCCGAGGCAGTATCACTATGGAAGTAGATTGCCTCATCTTCCTTCCGAGGAGTGGCTGATGGATTTGAACCGCCAGCCTTCTGGTTAGCAGTCAAGTGCCTTAGCCACTATGCAACCAGAGCCATTATTGCCCTCATTTTACAAGTGAGGAAACAAGGGCTCAGAGATAATAAGTACATTACCAAGACAACACAACCAGCAAGTTATAGAGCTTGGGCCAGGTCTGTTTGATGCTAAAACTCATGTCATTAACCGCTATGCTGTCCTTCACCACCAAATCCCATTAGAAGGGACTCTTAAAATGGTGTGGAACCTTCTTTCTGTCAATAATAGGCTAACAGTGCTGCTGGCTTGATCATGTCCTTTCTCTTCCCCTCACAGAGCTGAGAGGCAGCATGCCACGTTGAAAAAGGCACAGGCTTTTGAATCAAACAGACCTTGTCCAGTCCTTGCTGTACAACTTAGAAGTTGTGTGACTTTGGGTGAGTTACTTAACTTTCCTGGCTTTTAGTTGCCAAATCAATAAAATGGTGGTCATGATGTCTACTTTGCAAGGTTGTTGCAAGAGTTAAACACAACAAGATAAATGAAATGTCTAAAACAGAGCCTGGGAAATCACAGGTACCCAATAACTGTGGCTGTTTCAGTAATTAAAAGTGACCCAATTAGATTATTGAGTCATCAGATGTTCTGGTGATTGGCATTTAACATCTCAATCCAGAGCCAAGGGGACAGAAATAATAACTGTGTGTGGCTCTTTAAGCAGGCCTAGCCCAATGTGTGACTTCCAATCTCTCTTATCTGTAACTGCTACATCCAGTAGCTTAGCTTTAATGTAGGTAATAGAAATTGATATGCTTAAGTTGTGATATTAACCAATTAAATCACCCCATTGCGTTACTGCATTCCTCCACCCATTCATAATTGCACACCATTGTACTAGTTGCTGATTTCGATGGCTTTGTTTCCAAATGACACAGTCCACACATGGAAAGAGAACTGCACTGCAAAGCGAGATAAAATGAGAAGTTACTTGTAGGTGCAGGGGAAAAAATTATCCTTAATTTATATCCCATTCACAATACACAACCATTTGTTCAACAGAAACCTCTGCTACATTTACACTGTACATTATTTGCTGGAAACTTGAACTACAGGGAGAAGCTGAGTTCAATTTCTTTGAATTCAATAGCAGCAGCCCCACTTATTTTCACCCTCTTGTCTAGGAAAGTAAATCCTTTAGTACAGTGCATTTCACACACAGTCAAGGTTTGTTGGTTATTTGTTTCAGTGTTGTGTTTTCATCTCCTTGCTTTTCATCAGAAGCAATTATGAAGCCACAATCATGAAAATGATGAGCACAGATACATAGTTCAACATATCTGCATTATGACTCCTCAGGCCATCCACATAAAGCTCCATCCACATTAATCTCTTTACACACAATTTGCAATTTTTCTTCTGTGGCCCCACATATGCTAAGAATCAGTATTGTCACACAGCCCTGCCTTGCATATTTTCTGAGGTTTGAATATGATGAATAAAACAAAAGAGGGAAAAGAAGAGCCAAGGGAAAAGGGCCTCGAGAAAAGAATCTCAAGGTGATTAATAGAGCTAAGCCCCAGAAGAAGATGGCTCCCACCTGCACACACACTTACAATTGTATGGAAAATGTCACCAAGTGGAGGGTATCCAGAAAGGAGGTCAAGCGAAGGTTCACTTCTATCAGTCAATAAAGGGGCTAGAAAACTCTGAATATATCCTTATCCATTAAAACCAGTCCTGAAAGAAGTACAGGCCTCATTACCCCATGGGATTTTATTCCAGGAAGCATAAAATCCATAAACAAACTCAGGAGATAGTTGTGAAGCTTGAAGGAGATAATGTCTTTGGGCACCTAGCATAGTGCCTGGACAAACACATGCTCAAAGAAGGTTAAGAATCTAATTAATGAGAACTTTGTATGAGCACAGCATGTGCTAACAGGTTATCAAAAAGCTTAAAGTATGGTCTGAGTCCTTAAAGCTTATCACAGACTGGAGGAAACAGGATCTACAAATGAAGAGAGAAACCACGATATAATATGGTAGTGTAGGGAAGTGTCAAATGAGGGAAGCAAACAATTGGGAAATAAACTAGCATTTGCTGAGCATCTGCTATGCTTATTCTTTACAAAATTCTTATGAGATTGGTACAATGGCCATCCCTATTGTACTGATAAATAAGCTGAAGTTCAGAGAGGTAGAGTGATTTTGTCCTAGTCACACAGGCAGTAAGTTACAAATCAGGGATTTTTCCCCCTGCTCCAAAGTCTATTTCTATGCACCATATGAAATGTGCTTGTTGCTTTTGGGCTAATAGAGAGGACTCCTTCCTTTCTTGATTGCTTATTATTTACTAGGCTCCTTGTTAAGTTGTTTATACGTATTATCTCTAATAGTATATCATTATGGTGTAGAGGTTAAGATCATGGACTTCGGGTCTAGTCTCCCTGGATTCAACTCCTCTTCTCTCCACTCACTCACTGTATGACCTTGGACTAGCTACTGAACCTCTGTACCTCAGGACTCAATGAATTAACACTTACAAAGTACAGAAGAGTTTAGACATTGTAAGTCAAAAACAAATGATGATTGTTATTTTTATTATTGAATCATCAGAAATTCCTATGAAGTAAGGAGTTAAGGAGGCGGGGCAAGATGGCGGACTAGGCAGAAGGATTGCACAGACCCTCTTCAACAAAGAAAAGGGAAACCAATTAACATAGACACAGAAGATAATCTTGGACCCCTGAGCCTTGAAGGAAAGGATGCAGA
>NW_006926721.1:4789-8331 GCF_000298275.1 Orycteropus afer afer | reverse complement strand
AACAACAACAACAACAACCTGATGTCAGATCTCTGAACAATATGAGGCTCCCTGAACGAATATAGTCTTCAGACAAAATTAGAATTTCATGTGGTGATGTAACACTGATATTGTCACATTTTACCAGACCTGCTTTCATCTATTATTAAAAGTTTTTGATACTTCCTGCAAAGACTTGGCTAGAAACAGAAAAATAACAATAGTTGTTATTAAATAACAATAGTTGTTATTATTACTCATCTTTACAGAGGATTTCAATTTGTGAAATGATTTTACGATAGAGTGTTTCAGTTTGTCCCCACAACAATCCATGAATCTAGTATTATGACCCCATTTTACAGATAACTAACAATATTCTGGAGTCCTGGGTGGCATAGTTAACACTCAGCTGCTAACTGAAAGGTTAGAAGTTTAAGTCTACTCAGAGAAGCCTCAAAAGAAAGGTCTGGTGAACTACTTCCAAAAATCAGACACTGAAAACCCAATGGAATAGAGTTCTATTCTGACAAACATGAGGTTTCCATGAGTCAGAGTTGACCCAATGGCAATTGATTTTAACTATCTTCTGAAGATTCCAATGAGTCCGTGGGTGGTGTAAACAGTTAAGTGCTTAGCTACTAGCAGAAAGTGTGGCAGTTATAACTCATTTAAAGGAATCTCAGAAGAAAGACCTGACAAAATAATTCTGAAAGATCACAGTCCCTGAAAAGCCAACAGAGCAGAGTTAGTCTCTGAAACTCATGGGGTCCCCATGGGTTAGAATCTACTCCATGGAAACATTTTTTTTTTTTTTTCAAGCATTTCAATTTCTGGACAAAGACAGCAGAACCTGTAAGTGGTTACAGCAAGTCATGAATCCTGGTTTTCTGATCCAAAATCTCATCCTCTTGCCTGGTCATCAAACTGTCCCGTAAACACACTATTATCTATCAGAACTCCATTTCCATACACTTATAAAGATTAAAAAGGTGAAACCTTCATTATCAACCAAAGTATGAAGGACATAAGACTTCAAGATACTAGCAACTTACAGGGGCACCCCTTGCCAAATCATCTATTATTCTAGAGAGTAAATGACTTTATAATACCTGTGTTCACTTCCTAACACTGAATTCTGTTTTTCACTTGTTTCCAACATCTGCTCTGCCCTGAAGAGAACATTCTCACTGGCCTGCAATGAGAACTCTGAAGAATTTGAGCATGGGGAGGTTTTGCATACTTGTACCTAAGCAGTCAGTTGTTGTGGTCATTAGCAGTAAGTAGAGGGGTGTGAGTGGCAGTGAAAACTAACTGGTTTGTTTCACTTCCCATACATTGCCACAACACACCCAGGCTAGTACAACCTTTTCCCCATTGGAGATTCCTATCTCACTCATTTCTGTCACCAGGTCTGTGCTTACAGCTCCAGGCTCGACATGCCTTTGATCAGTCAGCCTAAATCCCCAGTCATCTTTCAATGCTCCTCAACCATGAACAGTGAATAACCACCATGCATAATGCAGTGAGCTAGTGCTAAAGACAAAAGGTGTTAATAAAGGAACCTGGACCTGAGAAGTTCCAACAGAGGGGGGAGGCAAAATATACTCATAAGTAGATAATTGTCAGTTCAGTCCAATGTCCTAAAAGCCAATGAGCAAAGACGTAATATATACCATTGAGTTGAAGAAAAAGTACCCATTGCCCACAGTGTTAGCTTTCCCTTCTCTGATTTTAATGGTAGCTCACAATTTGGCATCTGCCAAGTTTATTACAGTTTCTTCAATGTTCTTTTCTCAGAGTGTCAGCCATATGAGGAGAGGGACTGAGTCCTATTCACAAGGAGTCTCCACAGCATGTGGCATACTCTTGGTTATAAAATTAGGGCTAAGTAGAGATATATTGTTCTACTCTGTCCTGCAGTATTGCTGTGAGTTGGAATCAATTCAATGGCATTGGTTTTTCCTTTTTAAGTGACATATTAAGGCTTTTGTTAATATCATCAAAACAATGGACTCAAACATACCAATGATCATGGAGATGATGCAGAACTAGGGAACAATTTATTCTGTTACATATAAGGCTGCCAACAGTTGGAGGTGACTAGAAGGCAACTAACAACAACAGACATATATTAACTGATTGCACATAAATAAATCTCAGCAGGAATTGGAAAGAAGGCTAAAAAAGAAATACTGAGGAGAAAACAGGAGTCTTAAAAGAGAAAGGGTTAAGACAGGTTGAAATTGGCAAAAGTTGTGTGACAGACATATTTACAACAACAAATGAAAAAAAAAGTAGCTGCTAAGGCTACTTATGTACAACCAAAAACTTCATAAGATTTGTTTCCTTGGTTTCGAGGCTTACGGTCCTGGTTTCATGGGCCATGTCAGTCAATTGATCTTTTAACATATTTGGTGTCTTTGTTCTGCCTCCTAGTTCAATGTATAGTCCCTAGGGTCTTAAAAGCTTATAAGCAGGCATCCAAAACACAACAATTATCCCAATTCACCTGGAACAAAAAAGGAGGAAGGAGAGTCAGGAATAGGAGAAAGATAGGGAATGTGTGGCTACACACGCTTCTACGACCAACTGCCTCCTTTGCCATGACTCCAGAAGAACTAGATGGTACCTGGCTCCCATTACTGAACATTATGACCAAAGAGTCCATAGAAGAATCCTTATCAAAAAAGGGGCAATGAAAAATAAAATTTCAAATTCTCATGGACTTCAGACTTCTAGAGCCTTGAAGGTTGGATGAACCTCAGAAATTACAGCCCTTAGATGATCTTTAAACATTAAACCAAATAACACAATGCAACGCACTGCCGTGGAGTCAGATCCGACTCATAGCAACCCCTCCTTGGGTTTCCGAGGTGGTAGCACTATGGAAGTAGATTGTCCAACCTTCCTTCCAAGGAGTGGCTGGCGGGTTGGTACCACCAGCCTTCTAGTTAGCAATCAAATGCTGTAGGCTCTATACCACGAGAGCTCCCTAAAACCACATATATGCCCTAAAGTGTTCTTAAAACCAAACAATAGTTTAGCTTAATTAGTAAAAAATGTGTACCCTGAACATTATGCTTTTTTTGAGAACTGTCTACAAGGAATCAAACTGACAACAGAATCAACTGATTAGATAGGAAACTTAGGTTGTTGTTGTTGTTGTTAGATGTTCTCGAGTAGTTTCCGACTCATAGCAACCCTATGCACAGCAAAACGAAACACCGCCCGATCCTGCGACAGCTCCATGATCCTTGCTATAGTTGAGCCCATTTTCACAGCCATTGTGTCAATCCATCTTGTTGAATGCATTCCCCTCCTTCTTCGACTCTCCACCTTACCAAGCATGACATCCTTCTCCAGGGAATGGTCCCTTCTTACAACATGACCAAAGTAGGTGAGACGAAGTCTGGCCATCCTTGCTTCCAAGGAGCATCTCAGCTGCGCTTCCTCTAGGACAGATCTTTTAGTTCTTTTGGCAGTCCATAGTACCTTAAGCATTCTTCACCAGCACCACAACTCAAAAGCATCAACTCTTCTTTGGTCCTCCTTATTCATTGTCC
>NW_006926721.1:2566-3399 GCF_000298275.1 Orycteropus afer afer | reverse complement strand
AAATATCTCAATGGGTATTCCATCAATTCCCAGAGCCTTGTTCTTTGCCAATTCCTTCATTGCAGCTTCGACTTCCTCCTTCAGTACCATTGGTTGTAGATCATATGCCACCTCATGAAATGGATGATCGATCAGTTCTTTTTGGTACAATGCTCTGTGTATTCCTTCCATCTTCTTTTGATGTTCCCTGAATCATTCAATGTTTTGCCCTTAGAATCTTTCAGTATTGCAACTCAAGGATTAAATTTTTTCTTCAATTCTTTCAGCTTGAGAAATACTGAGCGTGTTCTTTCCTTTTGGTTTTCTAACTCCGGGTCTTTGCACATTTCATTATAGTAATTGGCTTTGTCTGCTCGAGCTGCTCTTTGAAATCTTTCGTTCAACTTTTTTATCTTGTCATTTCTTCCATTTGCTTTAGCTACTCTCCACTCATGGGCAAGTTTCAGAGTCTCTTCTATCATCCATTTTGGTCTTCTCTTCTTTTGTTGACTTTTTAGTGACCTCTTGCTTTCTTCATGGATGATGCTCTTGATGTCATCCCACAATTCATCTGGTTTCTGGTCATCGGTGTTCAATGTATCAAATCTATTCTTTAGATGATCTCTAAATTCAGGAGGGATAAATTCTAGATCATATTTTGGCTCCTGTGGACTTGTTTTAATTGTCTTTAACTTCAAGTTGAACTTGCATATGAGCAGTTGATGGTCTGTTCCACACTCAGCTCCTAGTCTGGGTTTGGCTGAAGATATTGAGATTTTCCATTGCCTCTTGCCACAGATGTAGTCAATCTGATTCCTGTGTGTTCCATCTGGTGAAGTCCACTTGTACAGCCA
>NW_006926721.1:0-1261 GCF_000298275.1 Orycteropus afer afer | reverse complement strand
TGATACTGCCTTGGAAACCCAAGGAGGGGTCGCTATGAGTCGGGTCTGACTCAATGGCACATAACAACAACAACATTCTCATTAACAAAAAAATTAATTATGTATTTTAAAAAAGAATGGTATCTTGGCAAAAAGAAAGGTTTTATGCTGGGAAGTTCATTTAAGTAGGAAAATAAATAATGAGAAAACTTTACACAACTTAAAATCTTCATCCCACTAGTTAATATAAAGTATATTTCCTATTTGTAAAATGAAAACCACATAAAGGTAATAAAACAGTTTGTACTAAATTTTTTAGGGATGGAACAATATTTTCTCCACTCAATTCAGCCTGGAATACAATACATAAAATTGTAATTCAGAGCACAATATCTACGTTGCTATTCATTTTCCGAAACATTAGTATGGCTTTATTTTTTTACATTTATATATTAAAATATGTCCCTTAGATTTAGACACACATTCTCAAGGGAATTGGTCTACAGCACTTTGGGAAAATGTTGACTAACTATTTGAGCAGTGAAATGAGCAAAAGGTCACTTATATTCTTTATTTATCACTAAACAGGCTTTGATGGCTGAAAATATTTGTTAACCTTTCTTTGACTTGATTTTGTCACAAGAAAAAAGAATAAAAGTGCTTTGAAGTGTATGTGTGATTGTACGCATTTGTGAAACTCTCTGAGATTCTGATGAAAATGCTATTGGAATCATTAAAACTTAGAGAAACTTAGGAATTTGAATCCTTTAAATCCCAAAAGGTAAAGTAATGAGATTAATGATTTTTTTTTCTTAATCTTTTCAAGAGTCTGGGTTGTTCAAGATCAGTTGTTCTCTACTTCTCTGTTAGAAAAAACTGGCTGGGGACTTTGAGTAGAAAAATAAAAGCCAACTTCGTAATTATTCCCTCCACATGGTCCTCTGAGACAAAAACTGATCTGGGGCTAAACTTAATCTTTAACTAATTAAGCATGTTTCCCCACTTAAATAACCCTAATGACTTTACTGTACTTTATAGACAGCTGGCTTCATTGCCATCAAAATAACTTTCTAATAGTTAACACAGGGTAGGTGAGTGATGATGAAAAGGGTCTTAAGAAATGACTTGGCTTGGGAGGTTCTGGCAAGATGGCGGACTAGGCAGAAAGACTGCATAGACCCTTTTCAACAAAGAAAAGGGAAACCAGTTAACACAGACACAGAAGATAATCCTGGACCCCTGAGCCTTGAAGGGAAGGATACAGAAATGGACTAAACCCCAA
>NW_006926720.1:5977-6958 GCF_000298275.1 Orycteropus afer afer | reverse complement strand
AAAAAGAACAGCAAGAAAAGCCTACAGTCACCAGAAGAAAGGAAATAATCAAGATTCGAGCAGAAATCAATGAAACGGAAAATAGAAGGGCAGTAGGAAAAATCAACAGGACCGGAAGTGGGTTTTTTGAAAAGCAATAAAATTGAAAAACAACTGGCAAATTTAACAAAGGAAAAGAGGGAGAGAATACAAATAACATGAATAAGAAATGAAATGGGTGACATGACAACAGAACCAACTTAAACAAAAAGGATAATATCAGGATACTATGAAGAACTGTACTCCAACAAATTTGAAAATCTTAAGAAATGGACAGATTTCTAGAAACACACCACTTACCGAAATTAGCGCAGATTGATGTGGAAAAGTTGAACAGGCCCATCACAAAAGAAGAAATTGAACAGGTCATAAAAAATTACCAATGAAAAAATGTACTGGCCAAGACACTTCACAGGAGAATTCTACCAAACATTCAGAGAAGAACTGATACCAATACTGCTCAAACTATTCAAAAACATAGAAAAGGATGGAATCCTCCCTAACTCATTTTATGAAGCAAGCATAACCTTGATACCAAACAAGGCAAAGACATCACTCCAAAGGAAAACTACAGACCAATATCTCTCATGAATATAGATGCAAAAATCTTCAACAAAATCCAAACAGATAGACTCCAACATGTCAAGAAAATCATTCATTATGACCAAGTGGGGTTCATATCGGGCATGCAGGATGGTTCAACATTAGAAAAACAATCAACGTCATCTACCACATAAATAAAATAAAGAAGAACCACATAATCATATCAATTGATGCAGAAAAGGCATTTGATAAAATCCAACAAAACTCTCAGCAAAATAGGAATAGAAGGGACGATCCTCAGCATAATAAAGGGCATTTATGCAAAACCAACAGCCAACATTATTCTCAATGGAGAGAGACTGAAACCATTCCTCTTGAGAACAGGAACCAGACAAGAAT
>NW_006926720.1:3102-5607 GCF_000298275.1 Orycteropus afer afer | reverse complement strand
AACTACTTCAAGAAACCATAAGAGATCTACATAAATTGAAGAACATCCCAGGCTCGTGGATAGGAAGATTGAACATGGTGAAAATGTCAGTTCTACCCAAAGCAATCTATACATGCAATGCAATCCCAATCCAGATCCCATCACCATTCTTTAGGGATATGGAACAACCAATCACTAACTTTATATGGAAAGGAAAGAGACCTTGGATAAGCAAAGCACTATTGAAGAAGAACAACAAAGTATGAGGTCTCACACTGCTGGATCTCAAAACCTACTACATGGCCACAGTAATCAAAACTGCCTGTGGTTGTTGTTGTTAGGTGCTGTTGACTCCTTTCCGACTCATAGCGACCCAATGCACAGCAGAATGAAACACGGCCCGATCACACGCCAGCTCCATGATCCTTGATATACTTGAGCCACATTGGAGCCATCATGTCAATCCATCTCATTGAAGGCCCTCCTCTCCTTTTTTCGACCCTCCACCTTAACAAGCATGACATCCCTCTCCAGGCAATGGTCCCTTCTGACAACATGACCAAAGTAGGTGAGATGAAGTCTGGCCATCCCTTGCTCCCAAGGAGAATCTCGGCGGCACTTCCTGCAGGACAGATCTGTTAGTTCTTTTGGCAGTTCATGGTACCTTCAGCTTTCTTCACCAGCACAACAACCCAAAAGCATCAACTCTTCTTCGGTCTTCCTTATTCATTGTCCAGCTCTCACATGCATACAAGGCGATTGGAGATATCATGGCTTGTGTCAGGTGCACCTTAGTCCTCAAGGAGATATCCTTGCTCCTCAGCACTTGAAACAGTTCCTTCGCAACTGAACTGCCCAGTGCTACATGTCATTTAATGTCCGGACGGCTGCTTCCACTGACCTCGATTGTAGAACCAAGCAACATGAATTCTTTGACAATCTCAATCTTTTCTCCATTTATCATGATGCTGCTTATTGGTCCAGTTGTGAAGATTTTTGTCTTCTTTATATTGAGATGTAATCCATACTCCAGACTGTGTTCCTCATCCTTCATCAGTAAGTGCCTCAAGTCATCCTCAGTTTGATCAGGCAAAGTTGTGTGATCAGCGTATCTCAGGTTGTTAATGATTCTTCCTCCGATCCTGATGCCCCGTTTTTCTTCATATACTCCAGCTTCTCAGAATATTTGCTCAGCATATAGATTGAATAAGTATGGGGAAAGCATACAACCCTGACGCACTCCATTCCTGATTTTAACCATGTAGTGTCCCCTTGTTCCCTTTGAACAACAGTCTCCTGGTCAAGGTACAGGTTCCTCATGAGTACAATCAAGTGTTTGGGAATTCCCATTCTTCTCAATGTTATCCATAATTTGTCATGATCCACACAAACAAATGCCTTTGCATAGTCAATGAAGCACAAGTAAACATCTTTCTGGTGTTCTTGGCCTTGACCCAAGATCCATCTGACAACAGCTATGATATCCCTTGTTCCACGTCCTCTTCTGAATCCAGCTTGCACCTCTGGAAGTTCTCTGTCAATATACTGCTGCAATCAGCTCCTGGCCTGGTTTTGGCTGAAGATATTGAGCTTTTCCACCACCTCTTGCCACAGATGTAGTCAATCTGATTTCTGTGTGTTCCATCTGGTGAAGTCCACGTGTACAGCCGCTGATGGTGTTGTTGAAAAAGGTGTTTGCAATGAACAAGCTGTTAGGGATCTTGCAAAATTCTACCGTGCAAGTTCCAGCATTATTTCTGTCACCAAGGCCAAATTTTCCAACTACCAGTGATTCTTCGTTTCCAACTTTTGCATCCCAGACACCAGTGATAATTAACACATCCTGATTGCAAGTTCGGTCAATTTCAGACTGCAGAAGTTGATAAAAATCTTCAATTTCCTCATCTTTGGCTTTGGTGGTTGGTGCATAAATTTGAATCATATTAAAGGTGCACTCCATTCCTGATTTTCCTTGTAGGCATATGGATATTATCCTATCACTGACAGCACTGTACTTCAGGACAGAGCTTGAAACATCCTTTGTGATGATGAATGCCATGCCATTCCTCTTTAAACTGTCATTCCCGGCATAGTAGATCATATGATTGTCTGATCCAAAATGGCCAAAACACATCCATTTCAGCTCACTAATGCATAGGATATCAATCTTTATGCATTTCATTTCATTTTTGACAACTTCCAATTTCCCTAGATTCATACTTCATACATTCCATGTTCCGATTATTAATGGATGTTTGCTGCTCTTTCTCCTCAATTTGAGTGGTGCTACATCAGCAAATGGAGGTCTCGAATTCTTTACCTTATCCATATGAGTAAGGCTGATTTTGCTCTGATAATGCAGCTCCTTCCCACTCCTACTTTGAGAGCTTTCTAAGCTAAGTGACTAAGTGACTCATCTTCTTCCTCTGTATTGGACAATGTTTTTGGACTATTCATAAAGTTGCACAGTAATGTATCAGACAGTGTTTCTCAGCTATTCATAAGGTTTTCCCTGGCCAATTCTTT
>NW_006926720.1:0-539 GCF_000298275.1 Orycteropus afer afer | reverse complement strand
AAGGTTTATCTATAGAAGGAAATTTTCTTTGTTGGTTACCAGGGGTGGGAGGGGAGGGGAGGGAATGCTGTTAGATAGGTAGAGATAAGTATTGACTGGGTGATAAGAAGGGCAATGTACCAAATATGAGTAACCAATATGGTGTCATTGAAGAAGAGAAAGACATAGAGAAGTACATGGGAAGTACAGACAACAAAGATGAACCCTTTTGCACATACAGTAATGCATTGTCAATGAAGGCAAATATGGCTATACAGGTGGATAGGTGGGTGGACAGGCTGAACTATTAGGTATGTCTATGAAGTGGAGAATGGATCCAAGAACATGTATAGAGTTGGCAGACAATGGTACTATAAGTTTACATGAATGATCAGAATTCCCAGGTATAGAATTGTCAGGTATAGTACAGCTGACAAGGGACAAGGTTGTGGTCACTGCTTGGTCACAGCCAGCTACCCAGAGGGACCGAATAGTTGTACCTGCGGGCTTGGGACCATAGTTGCAGGGGATAGCAAGCTCAATTGGCATAACATACTATA
>NW_006926719.1:7880-8365 GCF_000298275.1 Orycteropus afer afer | reverse complement strand
TACTCCAAAGAAACTTGAACTAAAAAAAATCTTTGTTCTAATTTTACTGAGTCAACTTGACTAAATTGGAACTGTGTTTTTCAGGATACTTTCCTGTCTAGTTCTATGTCATAGTTGACAAAAAAAAGAATGTGCATGAGGTGGAAAGCAGAGGTGAAACAGGAGTTGCTCTTCTCTGTAGGAGAGATTAGATGTGTTGAGAGATAGACTTAGAGGTGTTGGAAGGTGTCACCATATTCTTGTATATCCCTGCTTGTTGTCCAATTCACCTTTCCGCATGCTGGCCTTGGTGACCAACTGCAATACTAGGTTGACCACATGATGCAGAGGAAACTGCCCTCTAGGCTTTCCCATTATCTCCCCTTCATGGTCACACACTAAAATATGAGTATGGCTGGCTTTCCAGATTCCTATGCAAGGTGCAACTTGTCCATCAGTGCCAGTGTTTCAGGAGGACAGCTGAGCAACTTTACTCTCATCCTCTA
>NW_006926719.1:7053-7576 GCF_000298275.1 Orycteropus afer afer | reverse complement strand
GAATAATTTTACGACAACTAAATATCTAGACAAAGGAAGTTGCTAATAAGAGAAGGTCTTTATGGGTAGAGGGACTATCTCACCCATTTGTAAGACTCATCTTCATCTTAATATATCATTTAACTTGAAAGAAAGTTATAATTTATGGTTGATGGAGTGGGTTAAAAAGTGAAGATCTATCAAAAAAAAAAAAAAAAGAGGGGAGACAAGAAAGCAAGCAAACACTATATTCTGTATTTTTACTTGTATTGTTTTGGTGGATGATCTAAATAGTTAACAAATTGGTTGCTAAGCAAAAGGTTGGCAGTTCAAGTGCACCCAAAAACACCTCAGGAGAAAGACTTGGCAATCTGTTTTATAACATTATAACAATTAGCTTTTTTTTTTCTTTCTTTAATTTTTACTATGATTTGGATGAAAGTTTACAGCGGAAATTCACATTCCATACAGCAGCTCACATACACTTTGTCTCATGATATTGACTACAATTTCCAAAAATGCAACAGCTTCCCTTCCACTTCTC
>NW_006926719.1:4444-6182 GCF_000298275.1 Orycteropus afer afer | reverse complement strand
ATGTCTTCCTCTTCCTCAATGCCACTGTGTTGATCATTCGCATTTGGTACATTGCCCTTCTTTTCACCCAAATCAATACTTGTCTCTACCTATGTAACAGTGTTCCCTCCCCTCCCTGCCCATCCCTGGTAACTAACAAAGAAAATTTCCTTCCACATATAAACCTTTCCTTGACTTTTTCAATAATGGACTAATACAATATTTATCCTTCTGGGATTGACTTATTTGACTCAGCATAATGTCAAAGTTCATCAACATTATGTGGTGTTTTGTGAATACTATGTAATTCTTTAGGGTTGCATGGTATTCCATTGTGTGTATGTACCATAGTTTGGTTATCCATTCTTCTGTTGATGGGTATCTAGGTTGTTTCCATCTTTGGCTATTTTAAATAATGCTGTAATGAACATGGGTGTGCATATATCTGTTCTTGTTCTGGCTCTCAGTTCTTTAGGGTATATACCTGGTGATGGAATTGCTGGGTCAAAGAGTAATTCTAATCCGCTTTTTAAGGTATCACCATACTGCTTTCCACAGTGGTTGTATCATTTTACAGTCCCAACAGCAGTGTATCAAAGTCCCAATCTCTCTGCATCCTCGCCAGCATTTATTATGTCCTGCCTGATTGAACTTTGTTCCTAGTGCTGGGGCAAGACTGTATCTCATTGTTGTTTTGATTTGCATCTCTCTAATGGCTAATGATCGTGAGTGTTTCTTCATGTGTTTGTTGGCTGCCTGAATATTCTCTTTGATGAAGTGTCTGTTCATGTCTTCTGCCCATTTTTAAATTGGATAATTTGTCTGTTAGCTGTTGAGGTGTTCGAGTTTTCTATAAATTCTAGAAATAAGTCCCTTGTCAGATATGTCATTGCTAAATATTTTTTCCCGATATGTGGATTCTCTTTGGAGAAGTCTTTGGAAGCACATAAAAATTTAATTTTCAGAAGGTGCCATTCATCTAGTTTCTCTTCTGCTGTTTGTGCTTTTGGGTTATGCTTAATAGTCTATTTATGCCATCATTTAGGGGCCCTAAATTTGCCCCTAGTTTTTCCTTGAGGAACTCTATAGTTTTAGCTTTCACATTTAAGTCTTTGACCCACCAGGAGTTAGTTTTTGTGTATGGCGTGAGGTATAGATCTTGTTTCATTTTTATTCAAATGGATAGCCAATATTGGCAGCACCACTTATTAAACAGACAATCTCTTCCCCATTTAATGGGTTTTGGCCCTTTGTCAAAGATCAGCTGACTATAGATCAATGGATCTATTTCTGGGTTCTCAATTCTATTCCATTGGTCTATATGTCTGTCCTTGTACCAGTACCAGGCAGTTTTGACTACTGTGGCTGTATAGTAGGTTTAAGATTTGGGTGTGTGAGCCCTCTTACTTTATTCTTCTTCAGTAGTGCTTTGCTTATCTGAACTCTCTTTCCTTTCCATATAAAGTTAGTGATTGTTTTTTCTGTATCCTTAAAGAATGTTGATGGATCTGGATTGGGATTGCATTGAATGTAGAGATTGAGTAGAATTGACATTTTCAGAATGTTCAATCTTCCTATCCATGAGCATGGGATGTTCTTCCACTCATTTATGTAGGTGTATTATGGTTTCTTGAAGTAGTCTTTGTGGTTTTCTTTGCACAGGTCTTTTGTGTCCCTGGTAAGATTTTTTCCCAAGTATTTTATTTTTGGGGTAGCTATTATAAATGGTATTGATTTCCTTATTATTATTTTTTTTTTT
>NW_006926719.1:1930-3658 GCF_000298275.1 Orycteropus afer afer | reverse complement strand
CCTGTTCAATTCCTTCTTTTGTTATTGGTCTCTTCAACCTTTTCTCATCAGTGTGTGTTAGTTTAGGTAAGTGGTGTGTTTCTAGAAATCTGTCCATTTCTTCCAGATTTTCAAATTTGTTGGAGTACAGTTCTTCATGTTGTTGTTGTTTTTGTTATGTGCTGTCGAATCAGACTTGACTCATAGCGACCCCTCCTTGGGTTACAGAGGATGTATCACTACAGAAGCAGATTGCCCAATCTTCCTTCTGAGGAGTAGCTGGTGGGTTTGTACCACCAGCCTTCTGGTTAGCAGTCAATTTTCTTATGCACTATGCTACCAGAACTCCTATAGTTCTTCATAGTATCCTGATATTATCCTTTATATTTCAGTGGGTTCTGTAGTGATGTTACCCATTTTGTTTCTTATTCATGTTATTTGTGTTCTCTCCCTCATTTCCTTTGCTAAATTTTCCAGTGGTTTGTCAATTTTATTAATCATTTCAAAAAACCAACTTCTAGTCTTGTTGATTTTTTCTATTGTCTTTCTCTTTTCTGCTTCATTGATTTCTGCTTGAATCTTTATTATTTCTTTCTTCTGGTGACTGTAGGCTTTTCTTGCTGTTCTTTTTCTAATTGTTGGAGATGTTGGTTTAAAGTGTTGATTTACGGTCTTTCTTCTTTTTTGATGTATGCATTTATTGCTATCAATTGGCCTCTGATCACTGCTTTTGCTGTGTCCCAAAGATTTTGGTATGTTGTGTTTTAATTCTTATTTGTTTCAAGGAATTTTTAAATTTCATTTTTTATTCCTTCTATTACCCAGTCATTCTTAAAGAAGGTGTTGTTCAGTTTCCATGTGTTTGCTCTTTTTCCATTGATCTTCTTGCTGTTGATTTTTAACTTTATAGCATTGTGATCTGAGAAGATGCTTTGCAGTATTCAATGTTTTTAAATTTATTAAGGCTTGCTTTATGGCCTGGAATATGGTATAATGGAGAATGTTTCATGTGCAGTGGAAAAGAATATATTGTGCTGCTGTTGGGTGAAGTGCTCTGTAGATGTCTATAAGTTCAAGTTGGTGGATTGTATTGTTTAGCTCTTCTGTGTCTTTGTTGAGTTCCTTTCCAGTTGTTCTATCTTTCATTGAAAGTGGTGTATTAAAGTCTCCTACTATGACTGTGGACTCATTTATTTGCCTTTTAAATTCTGTGGAAGTATGATGTTTATATTTGGGGGCTCTTTCATTGGGTCCATAGATATGTATTATGGTTATATCTTCATGTTCAATTGATCCTTTAATCATTCTATAATGTCCTTCCTTGTCTCTTATGAAGATTTTTCTCTTAAAGTCAATTTGATCAGAAATTAGTATTGTGACTTCTGCTCTTTTTGGTTGCCATTTGCTTTATATATCTTTTTCTAACCTTTGATTTTTGGGTTATTTTTGTCTTTGTCTCTAAGAGGTGTCTCTTTTAGACAACATATTGATTAATTTTGTGTTCTTCTTCTTCTTATTATTATTGTGATTTGGGTGAAGATTTACAGAACAAATTCACTTTCTACATAGCAGTTCACATATACCTTGTCTCATGACATTGACCACAGTTTACCACAATGCAACAGCTCCCCTCCCACTTCCTCCCCATAGTTATCTCTTCCCTGTGTCCATCCCTCCATGGATCCTGCCTCTGAGCTGTCTCCCTGTGCATAAACAGTCCTTCTTTCTCCCATGATTGTTCTCTCCAAG
>NW_006926719.1:0-616 GCF_000298275.1 Orycteropus afer afer | reverse complement strand
TGATGGACACCTAGGTTGTTTCCATCTTTTGGCTATTGTAAGTAGTGCTGTGATGAACATGGGTGTGCATATATCTGCTCTTGTCATGGCTCTCACTTCTTTAGGGTATATACTTGGTAATGGAATGGCTGGGTCAAATGTTATTTCTACTTCCAACTTTTGAAGGAATCGCCATACTGCTTTCCACAATAGTTGATATTTATTATGGTTATATCTTCATGCTCAGTTGATCATTTAATCATTATACAATGTCCTTCCTTGTCTTGTATTGTAGTTTTTGTTTTAAAGTCAATTTGATCAGAAATTAATATTGCCACTCCTGTTCTCTTACAGTTGTGATTTGCTTTATATATCTTTTTCCAAACTTTGATTTTTAGTCTATTTTTTGTCTTTGTCTCTAAGGTATGTATCTTGTAGGCAGCATATTGATAGGTTTTGTTTTCTTATCCATTTTGCAACTGTCGTCTCTTTAGTGGTGCATTTAATCCATTAACATTCAGGGTAATTATTGATAAGTTTTTAATGTGTTGCTGTCATTTTGTTATGTGTTTTTTCATGGTGTCCCTGGTTTCTTTGTTCCATATTATTTTCTGTGCTGAGCTCATTATGTTTATGA
>NW_006926718.1:7023-8251 GCF_000298275.1 Orycteropus afer afer | reverse complement strand
GAATACAAATAACATGAATAAGAAACAAAATGGGCAACATCATAACAGAACTAACTGAAATAAAAAGGATAATATCAGGATACAATGTACTCCAACAGATTGGAAAATCTGGAAGAAATGGACAGATTTCTAGAAACACACCACTTACCTAAACTAACACAGACTGAAGTAGAAAAGTTAAACATATCCGTAACAAAAAAAATTGAACAGGTCATAAAAAATTACCAACAAAAAAAGTCCTGGCCAAGACAGTTTCACCAGAGAATTCTACCAAACATTCAGAGAAGAAATGACACCAATCCTACTCAAACTATTCCAAAACATAGAAAAGAATGGAATCCTCCCTAATTCATTTATGAAGCAAGCATAACCTTGATACCAAAACCAGGAAAAACATCACTCAAAAGGAAAACTACAGACCAATATCCCTCATGAATATACATGCAAAAATCTTCAACAAAATACTAGCTAATAGACTCCAACAACATATCAAAAAAATAATACATTATGACCAAGTGGGGTTCATACCAGGTATGCAAGGATGCTTCAACATGAGAAAAACAATCAACGTCATCCATCACATAAATAAAACAAAGGAAAAGAACCACATGATCATATCAATCAATGCAGAAAAGGCATTTGATAAAAACTCTCAGCAAAATAGGAATTAAAGGGGCCTTCCTCAACATAATAAAGGGCATCTATGCAAAACCAACAGCCAACATTATTCTCAGTGGAGAGAGACTGAAATCATTCCCCCTTGAGTACAGGAACCAGACAAGGATGCCCACTATCACCACTTCTATTCAACACTGTATTGGAAGTCCTAGCCAGGGCAATAAGGCAAGAAAGGGAAATCAAAGCCATCCCAATTGGGAAGAAGTCAAACCATCCCTGTTTCCTAATGATGTGATCCTATACCTAGAAAACCCAAGAGACATAGCAGTAAAAAAAAAAAATCTACTGGAAATAACAGAGATTTAGCATCGTGGCAGGCTACAAGATCAACATCCAAAAATCAGCTGGGTTTCTCTACACCAGCAAAGAGATTGCTAAAAAGGAAATTTACAATACCTACCAAAAAAAATAAAATACTTGGGAATAAATCTTACCAGGGACACAAAAACCTGCACAAAAATAACTATAAAACACTACTTGAAGAAACCATAAGAGATTTACATAAATGGAAGAACATACCATGCTCATGGATAGGAAGATTGAACATTGT
>NW_006926718.1:2392-4218 GCF_000298275.1 Orycteropus afer afer | reverse complement strand
AGAGCAAAGAAGAATGAAGAAAACCAAAGACACATGGAAACAATTAGTCGAAGCAACCGGTACACCTTGCAATCCTCAACCTATATGACTGTAAGACCAGAAGAACTAGATGGTGCCTGGTTACCACTGTCAACCACTCAGAGGGGGATCTATATAGGAGATCCTGGATAGAATGGGAGAACAATGTTGCAAATAACAACAACAACTAATTTGTTACTCCACCATTCTCAATTTGTGGCTTCCACCTCATGAACCAAGATGACTGCTCAAGCTCCAGTCATTTCATCTTCATTCCAGCCATCAAAAAAAGGGAAGAACTAAGAAGTTCTCTCCTCTACCCTTTACGGACGCTTCCTAAAAGTCACACCTGATAGTTTACCATTGGCCAGAACTTAGTTACATGGGCACATGAAGCTGTAAGAGAGATTGGGAAATGCCTTGATTCCAGGCTCCAAGAAATGATACAATATTTATATTAATTGCTTACAATCTTTCAGTTGTATATTCATTGATAAACTCTTTGTATGATGTTTTTTGTAGTATTATTTTCTACAGAAAAGCTTAAACAACTCAGTTTTTGCTATAGCACAACTAATGAAACTTCAAGGGTGTTTTTGTATTAATATTTTTAAACAGTTTTTTCAGCTTTTAACTAGTTATTGGTAATTTCATGTAAATTTCTAGAATTATCAAATTTGAGAAAACCTCTATTTAGAGCTCTGGTGGCATAGTGCCTAAGGCATTTGACTACTAACCAGAAGGCTGATGGTTCAAACCCACCAGCCATTCCTCAGAAGGAAGGTTGGGCAATCAACTTCCATAGAGATACCACCTTAGAAACCCAAAGAGGGGTCACTATGAGTCGGATCTGACTCTGATTCCACCGCAGGGCATTGTATTCACTGCTATTTAGTTTCTTTTATATATGAGCTGTTACAAATGTATTGTTAATAATGTTACATGTTTGTGCCTTACAAACATAGGAATTTTAATACATTCAATTTTGCATAATTTCCATCAAAAAATAAATAAGTGGTGCATCTATGATTTTATTTGTTGCTTCATTGTGCATGTTACTGGCAGGACATAATTTCCATTTTGACTATGTGTCAGTCAGAATGAGGTTCTCTGCTTATAATTCTATACATCTGATATCTGGAAGAAATTTGCATACACCAGCTTCTGGATCTGTACATTTTAAATTGTGTTTCTCTTTCATTAGCCAGACTCTTCTGAATACAGATGCCATAAGACATATTCTTATGTCTCTGATACTTCATTTTTGGGTCATGACAATAGAAATATCCCTGGAAGCCATTCCAACACAAGGTGGATCAGCAGTAACTTAATTGTACATGGAAATGATTGTGAACCACACAAATACATTTCACTAAATCCAAAAGTAATGCAGTCTTAACTCTTTTTCCCCTTATTCAGATCCCTAAAATATTCATTCACAGGCCCTCTAACACCATTCAAAACAAAGAGGGGTTACAGAAGGGAATTAGGGGTGGGAAGAAAAAAGTTTTGGTCTTAACCAGATAGCATTAAAATATCTTATTTTTGCAAATTTTCCAAAAATATATGATCATGTGAATACATTACTGAGTCACCTCTCAGGGCCTTGGAAGGGGCATATACAGGTAAGGAGCTCTAAAACTAAGTTTCATTAACTTCATAGTAGATCAGCCTCTGCCAAGAAATAAATAGCATCCAGAACCTATAAAGAAAGGCAAACTACTCATAAGAATTACAGGCAACAAGAAATGCAGAGACTGTTCATATGAGAGAACCCAAATGGTCAATACCAAAAACCTAACACACTG
>NW_006926718.1:0-1047 GCF_000298275.1 Orycteropus afer afer | reverse complement strand
TAGGTGCCATTGAGTCCACTCTGACACAGTGACCCTATGTACAATAAAACAAAACACTGCCCGGTCATGCACTATCCTCACAATCCTTGTTATACTTGACTCCACCTGTATACCACTGTGTAAATCCATCTTGTTGAGGGTCTTCCCCTTTTTCACTGACCCTCTACTTTACCAAGTATGATATCCTTCTCCAAGGAATGGTTTCTTCTGACAACATGACCAAAGTAGGTGAGATGAAGTCTGGCCATTCTCATTTCCAAGGAGCATTCGGGCTACACTTCCTCCAGGATAGATTTATTGGTTCTTCCACCAGTCCATGGTACTTTCAG
Organism: Orycteropus afer afer; assembly: GCF_000298275.1. Classification (NCBI taxonomy): domain Eukaryota; kingdom Metazoa; phylum Chordata; class Mammalia; order Tubulidentata; family Orycteropodidae; genus Orycteropus; species Orycteropus afer. The sequence goes on along the minus strand of NW_006926718.1, from coordinate 718 downwards.
TATTCTTTGCCAGCACCACAATTCAAAGTCATCAACTCTTCTTCAGTCTTCCTTATTCAATGTCCAGCTTTCACATGCTTATGAAGCAATTGAAAATGCCATGGCTTGGGTTAGGTGCACCTTAGTATTCAAAGCGACATCTCTGCTTCTTAACACTTTAAAGAGAGAGGTCTTTAGTAGCAGATTGGCCCAGTGCAATACATCTGATTTCTTGACTGCTGTTTCCATGGGTGTTGATTGTAGATCCAAGTAAAATGAAATCCCTGACAACAAATCTTTTCTCCATTTATCATGATGTTGCTTATTGGTCTAATTGTGAGGATTTTTGTTTTCTTTATGTTGAGGTATAATCCATACTGAAGACTGTAGTCTTTGATTTTCACCATTAAGTGCTTCAAGTAATCTTCACTTTCGGCAGCCACAGTTGTGTCATCTGCATATTGCAGGTGGTTAATGAGTCTTCCTCCAATCCTGATGTCATGTTCTTCTTCATATAGTGCAGCTTCTTAGATTATTTACTCAGTATACAGATCTAATAAGTATGGTAGAAGGATACAACCCTGACACACTTCCTTCCTGATTTTAAATCATGCAGTATCCCCTTGTTCTGTTCAAATGACAGCCTCTTGGTCTAGGTACAGGTTCCTCAGGAGCACGACTAAATGTTCTGGAATTCCCATTCCTTGCAATGTTGTCCATAATTTGTTATGATCCACAC
>NW_006926717.1:0-8111 GCF_000298275.1 Orycteropus afer afer | reverse complement strand
CAACAGCCAACATTATTCTCAATGGAGAGAGACTGAAGCCATTCCTATTGAGAACAGGAACCAGACAAGGATGCCTGCTATCACTACTTCTATTCAACCATGTACTGGAAGTCCTTGCCAGGCCATAAGGCAAGAAAGGGAAATCAAAGGCATCCAAATTGGTAAGGAAGAAGTCAAACTATCCCTATTTGCTGATGATACAATCCTATACCTCGAAAAACCAAGAGACTCAGTCAAAAACCTACTGGAATTAATTGAGAGATTTAGCATCATGGCAGATATAAGATCAACATCCAAAAATCAGTTGGATTCCTCTACACCAGCAAGAATATGGCTGAAAAAGAAATAAGGAAATCAATGTCGTTTACAATAGCTACCAAAAAAACAAAATTCTTGGGAATAAATCTTACCAGGGGCACAAAAGACCTGTACAAAGAAAACTATAAAAAACTACTTCAAGAAAACATAAGAAATCTAAATAAATGGAAGAACATCCCATGCTCATGGATAGGAAGATTGAACATTGTGAAAATGTCAATTCTACCCAAAGCAATCTATACATTCATTCAATGCAATCCCAATCCAGATCCCATCAACATTCTTTAGGGATATGGAAAAACCAATCACTAACTTTATATGGAAAGGAAAGAGACCTCGGATAAGCAAAGCACTATTAAAGAAGAAAAACAAAGTAGGAGGTCTCACACTGCCGGATCTCAAAACCTACTATACAGCCACAGTAGTCAAAACTGCCTGGTATTGGTTTAATGACAGATACATAGACCAATAGAATAGAATTTAGAACCCAGAAATATATCCATCGACCTACAGTCAGCTGATCTTTGACAAAGGCCCAAAATCCATTAAATAGGGAAGAGAATGTTTGTTTAATAAATGTTGCTGACAAAACTGAAAATCCATTTGCAGAAAAATGAAACAAGATCTGTACCTCACACCATACACAAAAATGAACTCCAGATGGATCAGAGACTTAAATGTGAAACCTAAAACTATACAGTTCCTCAAGGAAAATTTAGAGACAAATTTAAGGGACCTAATATATGACATAAATAAACTATCAAGCATAATTCAAAATGCATAAACTGCAGAAAAGAAACCAGATGATTGGGACCTTCTAAAAATTAAATTTTTATGTACTTCCAAAGACTTCTCCAAAAGAGTCAAAAGAGAACGTACAGATTGGGAAAAAATATTTGGTAATAACATATCTGACAAGGGACTTAACTCTACAATTTATAGAAAACTCCAAGACCTCAATAACAAAAAGACAAACAATCCAATTAAAAAATGGGCAGAAGACATGAATAGACACTTCACCAAGGCAGATATTCAAGCAGCCAACAAACATATGAGGAGATGCTCGTGATCATTAGCTATTGGAGAGATGCAGATCAGAACAAATATGGGGTACCATCTTGCTCCAGCACTGGTGGCAAAGTTCAACAAGACAGAAAATGACAAGTGCTGGCAAGGTTGTGGAGAGATTGGGACTCTCGTACACTGCTGGTGGGACTGTAAAATGGTACGACTATTGTGGAAAGCAGTATGGCGATTCCTTCGAAAGTTGGAATTAGAAATACCATTTGACCCAGCCTTCCATTGCTGGATGTTTGCCCTGGAGAAGTGAGAGCTATGACAAGAACAGATACATGCACACCCATGTTCATCGCAGCACTATTTACAATAGCCAGGGGATGGAGACAGACTAGAAGTCCATCATCTGAAGAATGGATAACCAAACTATGGTACATACACACAATGGAATACTATGCAACACTAAAGAATAGTGTAGAGTCTGCAGGGCACCACATAACGTGGATGAACTTAGAGGACATTATGATGATTGAAATAAGTCAACCGCAAAGGGACAAATATTAGTCCTTTGTTGTAAAATTAAGGAGGGGTTTGTCTATAGAGGGAAATTTTCTTTGTTGCTTTCCATGGATGGGAGGGGAGGGGAGGTAGGGCTGTTTGATGGATAGAGATGGGTGTTGATTTGGGTGAAGAGAAGGGCAATGTGCCAAAAGTGAGTGACAAATATGGCAGCATTGGGATGACAGGGACATAGAGAGGTGCATGAGAGGTATAGACAACAAATATGAACCCTTTTGCACATACAGTGCTGCGTTGTCAGTGAAGGCAAACATGGGTGTGTGGATGGATGGATGGATGGACAGGCTGGACAATTAGGTATGTCTATGAAATGGGGAGTGTATCCAAGAACATATATAGGGTTGACAGACAATGGTCCTATAAATTTATGTGAATGATCAGAATTCTCAGGTGTATAATAGAGCTGACAAGGGGGAAGTTTGTGGTCACTGCTTGGTCACAGCGAGCTACCCAGAGGGACTGAGAGCTTGAGCCTGCGGGCTTTGGACCCTGGTTGCAGAGGACATCAAGCTCAATTGGCATAACATACTATACAAAACATTGTTCCACCTACTACGTTGGCGAGTAGCAACTGGGATTTAAAAGCTAGCAAGCTGCCATCTAGATGCAACGATGGGTCTCTCCTTGTCCAGAGCAAAGAAGAATGAAGAAAACCAGAATTCATGGAAACAATTAGTCCTAGTGACTGGTACACCATCCGATCTGCCGCCTATACAACTATGAGACCAGAAGAACTAGATGGTGCCCGGCTACCACTGTCATCCACTTGGAAGGGGATCTATGTAGGAGATCCTTGATAGAGAGGGAGAACAATGTGGAACAAAACTCAAAATCATTTGGAGAAAAAAAAAAAAGAAAAGTTGGGGACCAGGTTTGCTGGTCTGATGGAGGCTGGTGGAACCACTGAGACTATGGCTCCCAGCTGCCCTTCAGGTCTGGAATTGAACCCACACCTGTGGTTTCCAGCCAAACAAAATACAGGCATATGAGTTGAACATTTACCTCAAGTAGACACACTCCTTGGAGAGAGCAATTATGGGAGAAAAACGGGCTGCTTGTGCACAGGGAGACAGCTCAGGGGGCAGAAGTCATGGAGGGATGGACACAAGGAAGAGGTAACTATGGGGAGGAGATGGGAGGGGAGCTGTTGCGTTGTGGTAAACTGTGGTCAATGACATGAGACAAACTATATGTGAACTGCTGTATGGAAAGTGAATTTGCTCTGTATATCTTCCCCCAAATCACAATAAAAAGAGAGAGAGAGAGAGAAATGGCCAGACTTCATCTTACCTACTTTGGTCATGTTGTCAGAAGGGACCATTTCATGATTGGTAAAATGGAAGATCAACAGAAAAGGGGAAGGCCCTGAACAAGATGGATCAACGCAGTGACTGCTGCAATGATGGGCTTAGGTATAGAAAGCATTGTAAGGCTGGTCCAGAACCAGGCAGTGTCTCATTGTGTTGTACATAGATAGGGTCACTATGAGTTGGAGCTGACTTCATGGTACCTAACAACAACAAGGTGTACCTGCCTTTCAGTACCCTCACATGCATGTGAAAGCTGGAAAATGAATAAGAAAGAGTAAAGAAGAACTGATGCCTTTGACTTGTGGTATTGGCAATGAATACTGAAAATACATAGATTGCCAGAGAATGAAAAAAATCTATCCTAGAGGAAGTGCAGCTGGAATGTTCCTTAGAAGCAAGAATGGCCACTCTTCATCACATGTCCTTTGGTCATGTTGAAAGAAGGGACTGGTCCTTGGAGAAGAATATCAAGCTTGGTAAAGTAGAGGGTCAGTAAGAAAAGAGGAAGATCCTCAACAAGATGGAATGACACAGTGACTGAGAGAATTAAATCAAACATAGCAAAGATTGTGAGAATGGCACAGGACGGGGCACTGTTTTGTTCTATTGTACATCAGGTCACTATGACTTGGAGCAGACTCAATGACACCTAACAGCAATAACAACAGGTGTATATGGACAACTATTTTGGTCTTAATTTACATTTTCACACTGACTAGTCACATTGAAGGAAGCTCTGGTGGTATAGTGCTTAAGGCATTTGACTGCTAACCAGAAATTTGGTGGTTTGAACCTACTAGGCACTCCACAGAGGAAAGATGAGGCAGTCTGCTTCCATAAAGATTTACAGCCTTGGAAACCAAACAGAGGTCACTATGTGTCAGAATCAACTCGATGGCAGTGAGTTTGTTTTTCTGGTTGAGTTATGTTAAACATCTTCTCATGTGTTTATTTGGCATTCATCTATCCTCTCCAATGAACTATCTCTTCATGTCTTTTGCCTGTTTTGAAATTGGATTGTTTACTTTTTTACTGGTGAGTTTTAAGAATGTTTATAAGTTTTAAATCTGAGTGCTCTGTCAGATATGTGATTTGTAAATGTTTTTCCCAGTCTGTCATATGTTGTCCATCTTCTTAACAGAGCAAAAGCTTTTCATTTTGGTGAAATCCAGTTTAGCAATTTCTTTCTATTACGGACTATTTCTATATTTCTATTATGTATTTGTGATGTTTACTTCTAGAAGTTTGATAGCCTTACATTTATATTAAATCTATGGTCCATTTTGGGTTAATTTTTGTATAAGATGTAAAGTTTACTTCAAGTGTCTTTTTATTCCCCCTTTTTTTTTTTTTTTTTTTGCCTATTGTTATTGAATTGTTCCAGCACCATTTGCTGAAGATAATATTCCTTCATTAAACTGCTTTGTACAAAATCACCTCACTGTACTTGTGAGAAAAAAAAAAAAAAGATGGAAGAAAAATGAACAGAGTTTAAGCAAACTGTGAAGCATCATAAAGCTTACCTATTCACATATAGTGGGAATTGCAGAAAGAAGGGAGAGCTAAAGGGTCAGAAAAAGAAAATTGACTAAATAATGGCAGAAAATATCCCAAGTTTGAGGAAAAACATGAATGTACATACACATCAAAAACCAACAAACCCTCAGAAGGATTAACTCAAAGAGATCCACACTGAGACATAGTATAACTAACCAATCAGAAACTGGAGACAAAGAATCTTGGAAGCAGCAAGAGAGAAGTAACTGGTTATGTACCAGAAATCTTCAATAAGTGGGAGAACAATGTGGAACAAAACTCAAAATCATTTGGAGGAAAAAACAGAGGACCAGGTTTGCTGGTCTGATAGAGCCTGATGGAACCACTGAGACTATGGCCCCTAACTGCCCTTCAGGTCTGGAATGGAACACACACCTGTGGTTTCCAGCCAAACAAAAGACAGGCTTATGAGTTGAACATTTACCTCAAGTAGATACTCTCCTTGGAGAGAACAATCATGGAAGAAAGAAGGGCTGTTTATGCACAGGGAGACAGCTCAGGGGGCAGGAGTCCATGGAGGGATGGACACAGGGAACAGGTAACTATGGACAGGAAGTGGGAGGGGAGCTGTTGCATTGTGGTAAACTGTGGTCAATGTCATGAGACAAAGTATATATGAACTGCTGTGTGGAAAGTGAATTTGCTCTGTAAATCTTCCCCCAAATCACAATTAAAAAAAAAAAAAAAGATACCAGAAATCTTCAATAAGTACAGCCAATTTCTTGACAGAAATCAGAGAGCCAAAAGGCAGTGGGATGATATATTTAAAGGGCTAAATGAAGAAAACTCTGTCAGACATAATTCTGCATTTGGCAAAACTATCCTTTGAAAATGAAAAAAAAAAAAAAAAACTGAGACGTTGCCGGATTAACAAAAGCTGAAAAATTTTGTCACTAGCAGATCTGCCCTAGACAAAATGGTAGAGGTTATCCTTCAAGGTGAAAGGAAATGAAAGGCCACTGGACAGCAATTTAACTCCCAGATATTAGGTGGCTAAAGGGATTGCTTGGCCTTGGGCCCAATTGGCTAGATCTAGCAGCATATATGTATGCATTCTGTAACCCCTCCACTCAACTCCTATACAGACACTGCTAATCAATCACAGTCTTTGGATTCTCATCATGGCACCTTGTTTGCTGTGAGGCAGGTCCTATGTGGATTATGAGAAGCATCTAGAAATTAATGGATTCATTGAGGGGTGTTTCTCACCTTGCCTCATGTGCTTCTATGTAAAAGAGCAACAGTGGACCTGTGGTGCCAATTTCATGGAAAGGAGATGAGTTTCAAAGCAGAAAATGTACATGCATGAACTTTGTGCAGGGCTCTGCAGTGGAGAGGTTGGTGGTGAGCACAGCAACAGTAATATAACATCGAAGGTTCCAGAGACATTGTGGGGGAGGTGGAGTTAACATCCACACTTTCCAGATGAGGACCTAGGCTCAGGGAAGCCAACGCTCTTGCCCAATATCACACACTGAATGTTGAAACTGGAATTTGTATCTAAAATCAGATCACTCTGGTTGTAGCAGTAGCATTTGTATCAGCTAACTCTGGTCAGATGTCCAAGGATGGAGAAGTCAGAGGTATTGTGGACTAAAGTGGTGAGGGGAAGATGTCCTCCTTGCTCTCAATCACAACCCTACAGGAGAAGCCTCCAATTTCGATACCCAGCAGATGAACCCTAGAAGAGCCCAAAAGTAACAGAAGGAGATGATGAGTGTTCTGAGTCCAAGGAGGGCCAGGATGGGCTGTTCTCAAAGTTAGGAGAGTAAAGGCCTCACTTCTGGAGCCCCTATATCTAGTGCTCACAGTGTTTGAAAAGCTATCACTAGACATGATCTCATCTTGGGTCTGAAAGGGCCATGGTCTGACCAGATGAGAGATTGAAAGGATGAGTAGGCAGAGAGCCAGTGCCTAGAAAGTTTGGCTGAGTAGATATGGTTGTGAAGGGGGCCAGGAACCACATAACCTTTGTGATTTACCAAAAATCACACTGGGAGGACACAAGCAGTAGATTAGAATCCACAGAAGCCAGGAGGAAAACTTGGGGGAAGCTAAAATTCCCTGTCATTCTCCAAGTGGGGAAGCTTGGGTAGAAGCTAAGAGGCTGAGGGTGAGGCTCTTCAGGGGTGCAGCCTTGAGTGGGCTCTGAGACTATGTGTTCACCACCATCCCACATTAATGTCACAGGGTATCAAGTAGGGCACTGTTCCTGACCTTGACAGGTTCACCACTGACCAGGTGATGCTGGACACTGAGATGAAGTTTCGTCTGGATGTGAGTGAGCCTGATGGTTACAATGAGAGAGGGAGTGGTGCCAGGAACTCAGAGTGGAGTGGACTGCAGAACAGAAAGCCTTGGTTTCCTCCTCCGTGTATTGGAGTGCTTGGAATGGGTGAACCCTAAGGTACCAAGGATCAGAGAAGAGTCAGCTAGCCTTAGCCCTCCACCGATGACCTATTGCACTTTGAGGTCCTAGAAAAATGCCTTCTACTTCCTGAAATAGAATATTTCCCCAACAAGAGCACTAGGGTGTCGAGGCCAGATTCAAGGTCAGGAGAAGCAAGGCTGAGCTGTGGACCATGAAGTCAGGTCCAGGGTCAGAACCAGTCCTTTGTGGAGCCTCAATGCCCTTTTGAGGAAATGGGGCCAGAGTTTTTGCCATGACTGTGAGGAGGATGTCTCATGAGGGACCTGAACACCTCAGGGTCAGTGGAGGGAAGAGGGGGCATGGGAGTCTCCTGAGATCCCCCACATCACCCATAGACATAAAGGGCCTGATGCTTCACCCTTAGTGTCTAGGAGAGCTGTTGCCTCAAGAACACTTGCACACAGATATATATGTTTAGTGGTGAGACTTCCTGCCTGGGGTTCTGCTGACCACCAGGTGGCAGCATCCTTTCTTGCTAGTGGTACCCCCTAGGCTTTGCTAGAACAATGAACCAGGGGACAGTCAACCCAAGGTCATTCTGATTGTTCCATTGCCTGAAAGTTGCACCTCTTAATGTTATCATCCATGTGCACAATCTGAGCTGGTCAGCAGTGTGAATAGAATCTGAGACCCTGTCATTTATAAATTCGGGAACTCTGCCCCTTGCTCTCACCTTCGGCCAGATCTGTGTTAGGTCTGGTTAGGAGCTGAAGAGGACCCATGTGGTCCTTGCCCCACGTGCTTACAGTCTGGAGCAGAGATAATCATAGACAAAAGTACGAAAACAAATACATATAAACAAGCATATTCTACAGAGAAAATAAAACAGGGTGTTGGGAAGGACTACTGGGTGAGAGAGAGGCCCCACTGAGGTGACATTTTTTTTTTTTTTTTTTTTT
>NW_006926716.1:7371-8905 GCF_000298275.1 Orycteropus afer afer | reverse complement strand
TGCTTTTGAGCTGTGGTGCTGGAGAAGAATGCTAAGAGTACCGTGGACTGCTAAAAGAACTAACAGATCTATCCTGGAGGAAGTGCAGCCAGAATGCTCCTTGGAAGCATGAGACTTCCTCTCACCTATTTGGTCATGTCGTCAGGAGGAACCATTCCCTGGAGAAGGATATCATGCCTGATAAAGTGGAGGGTCAACGAAAAGGGGGAAGGCCTTTAAGGAGATGGATTAATACATGGGCTGCAATGATGGGCTCAGGTATAGCAAGCATTGTGAGGCGGGCTAGGACTGGTCAGTGTTTCATTCTGCTGTGCACAAGGTTGCTATGAGTCAGAGACAACTTGACAGCACCTAATAACAACAACAAAAAAAAAAATGGAAAAAATAATACTTAAAAAATCCTTTAAAAAACCTTAAAATTGAATACTGTGGGATATTAAAGGATTTTTTTTTGTTAAGGTGTAATCCATACTAAAGGCTGTAGTCTTTGATATCCATCAGAAAGTGCTTCATGTCCTCATCACTTTCAGCAAGCATAGTTGTGTCCTCTGCATAGCACAAGTTGTTAATCAGTCTTCTTCCAATCCTGATCCTCATTATATGAAGAACTTCATATAATCAAGCTCTTGGATTATTTGCTCAGTATACAGATTGAATAAGCATGATGAAAAGATACAGCCTTGATGCACACCCTTCCTGATTTTAAACCATGCAGTATCCCCTTGATCTGTCCAAATGACAGCCTCTTGGTCCATGCACAGTTTACTCATGAGCACAATGAAGTGTTCTGGAATCCCCATTATTTGCAATATTATCTATAATTTGTTATGCTCCACACAGTTGAATGCTTTTTCACAGTCAAAAAAATATAGGTAAACATATGTCTGGTATTCTTTGCTTTCAGCCAAGGTCCATCTGACATCAGCAATGGTGTCCCTCATTCCACGTCCTCTTCTGAATACAGCTTGAGTTTCTGGAAGTTCCCTGTTGATGTACTCTTGCAACCATTTTTGAGTTCTCTGTAGCAAAATTTTACTTGTGTCTGATATAATGATATGGTTCAATAATTTCTGCATTCTGTTGGATCACCTTTCTTTGGAATGGACATGAATGTGGATCTCTTTTTGTGAGTTGGCCAGGTAGCTGCCTTCCAAATTATGGCATAGACCAATGAGTGCTTTGCTTTTGTTGAAACATCTCAATTGGTATTCTTTCAATTTCTGGAGGCTTATTTTTTGCTAAAGTCTTCCACATAGCTTGGACTTCTTCCTTAAGTACTTGATCATATTCTTCTTGAAATGGTTGAATACCAACCAATCCTTTTTGTATTCCTTTCTTTTTTTTTTTTTTTTGCTTTCTATTTTGTTTTTGAAACTTCCAATTATCCTAGATTCATACTTCGTACATTCCATGTCCTGATTATTAATGGATATTTGCAGCTGTTTTCTCTGTTTTTATTTTTAATGCATTTTATTGAAATATAATCTATGTACAGTGAAATACTGTCACAAAACTAAAGTGACATGGGTGAATG
>NW_006926716.1:0-1151 GCF_000298275.1 Orycteropus afer afer | reverse complement strand
TGGTTTAGGAGGCTAGAAGCCCAGATTCAGAGCACTGGCCCTAGGGGAAGACTTTCTCTTTCTGTTGGCTTTCAAAGAAGGTCCTTGCTCCTTTCAATTTCTGTGGTTTTGGAGTTCTTTGGAGATCTCTATGTGTCTTGGTATCAATCATCCTCTGGGTCTAGGAGGTTCTCAGTGCAGGGACCCAGGTCTAAAGGATGTACTCTGTTTCCACTCTTCTGTTTTAGTAGTAGTCAGTTCCCTCACGCTCAGCCTGCTTCTCTCTCCTTTTAAAATAAAAGATGATGCAGCCACACCCAAAGGAAACTCTCCTTCCACTGGATCAGTGCAGTGAGCTGAGTAAGTGTGGTGACTTATGTAAGGGTAGTGCATCTCACTCCCACCCTGATCCTGCCTCATTAACACAACAAACATGACCTAATCTTCTTCAACATAGCCTAATTATTCCTCATTAACCAGAGGCAGAAATTAGGATTTACAGTACACCACAGAATAGAGGAAAATCACATAATGCTTAGAATCATGGATTGGCAAAGTTGACACATATTTTTGTGGGACACAATTCAGTCCATGACAGTTCATAATAAGGAACACATGCATTTTTTTTTTGTGATGCTAACAAAAACATTTCATAGCTGTAGCAGTTCCTGGGCTAAATCAGATCATGTTGCCATTACCACTGTGTGACTTTGTATTTGGCTCAATTTTTCCTCTTGTTTACCCTTTTAACCATGAGCTCTGGTGGCATAGTGCCTAAGACAGTTGACTGCTAACCAGAAGGTTAACCAGTTAACTGCTAACCAGCAGTTCAAATCCACCAGCCACTCCTTGGAAGGAAGTTTGGGCAATCTACTTCTGTAGAGATACTGCTTCAGAAACTGAAGGAGGGGTTGCAAAGAGTTGGAGATGACTTGGCAGCACATAACAATGACAACAAACACCCTTGTAACCATCAGTCCAAAGTATAAATCTAATGCAAGTGCTAGTGATGCATTAAAGAAATGAAAAACAATCACAACTGAAAATTAAATGGAAATAATAAAGTGATTTCCAAGAGGCAAAATACCAGTGATCAATGGAAAGCATTCTGTTAGTTGATCAACAACTGGAACAATTTTAAAAGATGAAGTGGGAATAATGGAGCATGTGAA
>NW_006926715.1:7339-7916 GCF_000298275.1 Orycteropus afer afer | reverse complement strand
CCTGGAGAAGAATGCCATGCTTGGTAGGGTGGAGGGTCAATGAAAGAGGGGGAGGTCTTCAACGAGATGGATTGACACAGTGGCTGCAATGATGGTCTCAAGTATAGCAGGCATTGTGGGGCTGGCATGGGATAGGGCAGTGTTTCATTCTGCTGTGCGTGGGGTCACTATGAGTCAGAAACTACTCGACGGCACTTAACAACAATAACATTGAAAACAGTATTGATTTCCTTATTTCTTTTTCAGCAATCTGTTTGCTGGTGTAGAGGAATCCAATTTATTTTTGGATGTTGAACTTATATCCTGTGACGATGCTAAATCTCTGAATTACTTCCAGTTGATTTTTGACTAGTTTTTTTTGGGGTTTCTAGGTATAGGACCATATCATCAGCAAATAGGGATAGTGTGACATCTTCCTTACCAATTTGGATGACTTTGATTTTCCTTTCTTGCCCTTATGGCCCTGGCTAGGACTTCCAGTACAATGTTGAATAGAAATGGTGATAGCAGGCATCCTTGCTTGTCTGGTTCCTGTTCTTAAGAGGAATGGTTTCAGTCTCTCTCCATTGAGAATAAT
>NW_006926715.1:5023-5564 GCF_000298275.1 Orycteropus afer afer | reverse complement strand
GTTTCTTTGTTCCATATTATTTTCTGTGCTGAGCTCATTATGTTTATGAGTCATGTTATCATTTCCTTTGTTGCTGTTGCCTTAATATATGCTGAATATTGGTGCATGTCCCCTTTTTTATTGTGATGTGAAGGTTTATCATTTTTCTTTGAGTTTACTCTATGATTTGTAATTTTCTCCCCAAGTTTAGAACAGTCCATTCTATCTTGCAACTCTATTAACTTCCTCACCATTTGGAATTTCTGTAAATACACAGTTCTTTTCCTCTTTTTGTTTGTAATTGTCCTCATCTGCCAATTGATGTGTCTGGTTCCCTCTTTACAATCTTGTAAGCTCATTTTACTTTGGATATGTCCATAGCTGTGGTTTTTGGATTATGTCATCTTGCATATTAATGGTCAGTTGTTATCTGCTATTTTTGGTTTTCTGTTCAAAGGACTCCCTTAGCATCTCTTGTAAAGTTGGTCTGGCTTTAACAAATTCCCTTAGTTTCTGCTTATCTGGAAATCTCCTAATTTCACCATCATATTTGAGGGACAAT
>NW_006926715.1:2472-4186 GCF_000298275.1 Orycteropus afer afer | reverse complement strand
CCTTGTTTCTACCACTTTATCCTGCTTCTTTGTGTGGACTGTGATGGTCTGTTGTTTCTGAGGCATCGTGGCATTGTTGTATTTAGATCTCTGTTAACTGTTTGTGAAGAGCAGCCAAGGGTGATTCAGGCTCTTCTTGGTGGCTTTTTATCATTGGCCCATTGGTGGAGAAGGAGGTAGTGGTTTTCACTCAGTGAGTGAAGTTGCAGGTGCTGTGGGTGTAGTTGTGTCTCATGGGGCATGTTGTTGTTTCCCACACAGTTAGAGCCAAATTAAAATTGAATAACCATCAAAAAACTAAAAGCCCAAGGATGAAAAACACACCATGTAATCACACAGGAACAGTAACCAAAAAATGAGAAAAGGGAAAAAAAAGAATTGAAAACAGGAAAACCTGCAATATCTGGGAAAGGGCACACAAAAAAAAAAAGTATGGAAGGAGAATAATAAATGAAGAAAAAAAATGGGAAAATGCAAAAAGAAAAACAAAGAACAAGGTTAACCATGAGAAAAAAAGGAAAAAAAAAAAAACACTTTAAATTAAAAAAATAAATAGAAATTCAAACAGGAACAGGGAAAAGAAAAAATGCTGTAAACTAGGACCTGGGAGGGGAAGATTAAGAATAATAATAAAAAGGACAAAAGTATTAATTATAATAGTTGTTTTAAAACAGAAAAATACAAGCAAAGTAATCACCCGGGAAAAAAAAAGGAAAGAAAGAAAGAAAGAAAAAGAAAAGTAAAAAAAAAGAGAAAAAAAATAAAAGAATTGGTGGAGGACAGAGCAGGGCACCCAGGCTCCATCTGAGCACAGTGACTGAGATGGAGTTCCTGTGTGCCCAGAGTGTAGGTGGGAGTGGGGGATGGCCACACCTCCATTCACCAAGCAGGTGTGGGGTATAAGAGTAACAAGAGGAATGTCTTACCTTTTCAGTCTTGCGTGTCAGGAGTGTCCTTGGAGTTGCTCAAAGCAGAACATGTTCTTAAGCCCCAGCAATCTGCAAGAGCGCTGTCTCTTTAAATATCCAAAATAGTCAAGTTGCTTTTTAAACCTTTAAAATGGCAGCATCTCCAGACAGGCAAAAGTCCAGAGCTCAGCCTGCCTTTCTCTTCACCTTCTCCATTTATTCCCCAGCCACCGTGCACAGTCCTCTGTGCAGTCCCTGGCTAGCAGGGCTGAGTTTTTGGTTAATTCTTAGGTCCTACCACCACTTGGGAATCTCCAAGCTGTCTGTGCCGTCAGGCTTGCTCAGGATCACTGCCAAACTGCAGCCGCGTATGTCTCCTTTTTTGAAATTTTCACACAAATTCTTCTGCTAGTTGGGGTTTAGTCCACTTCTATATCCTTCCCTTCAAGGCTCAGGGGTCCAAGATTTTCTTCTGTGTCTGTGTTAATTGATTTCCTTTTCTTTGTTAAAGAGGGTCTGTGTAGTCTTTCTGCCTAGTCTGCCATCTTACCAGTCTCCCTCTCATTTTTTTTTTCTTTATTATTCTTTTACTCTAACTCTTTTCTCTTATACCTCCCTCCACTTATATTGTGTTTTTTTCTTCTCTCTTTCTATCTATATTTCTGTTGTCTTTTAAAAATATTTCTTCTCATTTATAACCTTTCTTTATTTTTATTTTTTAATTTTATTTTATTGGTCATTGTTCCTGGGTGTTTATGCAGTATGTGTCTTTCATCTTCTTGTTTTTACTTGTTTAGTGTTTCTTT
>NW_006926715.1:0-762 GCF_000298275.1 Orycteropus afer afer | reverse complement strand
GGCCGCTTAGAACTCAGTTATGTGATCCATCATGGGAACCACCACTCACAACTGGAGTCCAGCCAAGTTGACACATCTTCAACTATCACACTCACCAAAACCAAAGACAAAGAAAGAATTTTGAAATCAGCATGGGAAAAATGAAAAATCACATACAAAGGGCAACCAATAAGACTAAGCTCTGATTTCTCAGCAGAAACCATGGAGGTGAGAAGGAAATGGGATAGTGTATACAAAACTCTGAAAGAAAATAATTTCCAAACTAGAATTATATAAGAGCTCTGGTGGCATAATGCCTAACACATTTGACTGCTAACCAGATAGCTGGCAGTTCAAACCTATCAGCCACTCCTCAGAAGGAAGACTGGACAATCTACTTCCATAGATACCACCTCGGAAACCCAAGGAGGGGTTGCTATGAGTCGCATTGTCCCTCAAATATGATGATGAAATTAGGAAATTTCCAGACAAGCTGAAATTGAAGGGATTTGTTAAAAGCAGACCAACCTTACAGGAGTTGCTAAAGGGAGTCTTATGCACAGAAAACCAATAACAGCAAACAACAACCAACCATTAACACACATGATGACACATCCCAGAAACCAATGCAGTTATGGAAGTATCCAAAGTAAAATAAGCTTGTTGTTGTTGTTGTTATTTGCCATCTAGTCAGCCCCAACTCCTAGCGACCCCTCCTTGGGTTTCCAAGGCAGTTATCACTACGGAAGTAGGATTGCCCAACCTTCCTTCTGAGGAGTGGCT
>NW_006926714.1:4930-6951 GCF_000298275.1 Orycteropus afer afer | reverse complement strand
TAGAGATAAGTCATTTGCCAGATATGTAATTATTGACAAGTATGAATTGGTTGCTGTCATTTTGTTATGTACTTTTTTGTGGTGTTGATTTCTTTATTCCATATAATTTTCTGTCCTGAGCTTGTTTTGCTTATGAATTGTGTTATCATTTCCTTTATTGTTACTGTTCTAGTATTTGCTAAATATTTGTGCTGGTCCTCTTTTTTACTCTTCTGTGAAGGTTTATCATTTTTCTCTGAGGTTACCCTGTGATTTATGGTATTCTTCCCAAGTTTAGAACAGTCCGTTCTATCTTGTAGTTGTCTTGACTTCCCTACGATTTAGAAGTTCTGTAACGACACACTTTTTCTCTCTTTTTGGTTTGTAGTTGTCCTCATTCGTCAATTTATCTCCCTACTTCCCTGTTTCCAGTCTTGTAGGCTTATTTATTTGGGGCACTTCTAAAACTGGGTTGGTTCTGGGTTATGTCATCCTGTGTGTTAATGGTCAGTTAATGTTTGCTGTTGTTGGTTCTCTGTCCAAAGGACTCCTTTTAGCATCTTTTGTAAGGTTTGTCTGGTTTTAAAAAAATTCTCTTAATTTCTGCTTATCTGGAAATGTCCTAATTTCACCATCATATTTGAGGGACAGTTTTGTTGGGTATATAATTCTTGATTGGAATTTTTTTTTTTTTCTTTCAGGATTTTATATATACCATCCCATTGTCTTCTTGCCTGCATGGTTTCTGCTGAGAAATCTGATCTTAGTCTTATTGGTTGCCCCTTGTGGGTAACTTTTTGTTTTTCCAATGCTGCTTTCAGGATTCTTTTTTATCTTTGGTTTTGTTTAGTTTGACAATGATATGTCTTGGTGATTTTCTTTTGGGGTATATCCTATTTGGGGTTCGTTGGACTTCATGAATGGACATATTCTCATCTTTCATCATACCAGGAAAATTCTGTTGCAACAAATCTTTGACAATTTTTTCTGTGGTTTGATCTGTCTCTTCCCTGTTCTGGAATTCTGATTTCACATAGGTTATTCCTTTTGATGATATCCCACATGAACCTCAGGCTTTCTTCATTTTCTTTTGATCTTTTTTTCTGATTGATCCCTTTCCAAAGAAGTATTGAGGTATTTCCCTTCAATCTCTCTAATTCTGTCTTGCATTGATTCAATTCTACACCTTTGCCCATTCAATGTGTTATCTATTCCTGAAAAATTTACTCTTAATCTTCTGGATTTCTGTCTGTAGATTTTGTATCATTTCTAATTTTTCATTTATTTTGTCATGTTGTTCTTGTACTGTCTTTTGAGATTGTTCTGGGGTCTTCTCTGTGCTTTCTTCAATTTTTGTCAGTGTTTTCTTTGATCTGTCTCTCAATTCGTTGAAGGTACCTAAATATAATTCTTTTGAATTCAAGGAGTTCCAATGCTGCATCTTCCTCATGGATGTGTTTTGGGTGTGTATCCTGATCCCTTGTTTCTCCTGGTTTGTCTTGCTTCTTTGTGTGGACTGTGATGCTCTGTTGTCTCTGAGGCATTGTGACGTTTTTGTGTTTATATTTAATTGGTGATTGTATATTGGAGTGACTTGCCCACAGTTTTCGTTTTGTTTGTATGGTAACCCTATGTAAGTAGGGTACTGTGCTGTGCTCCTCTATTCACTGGTTGGCAGTATTTATGCACTCCCCATCTGTCTCCTGTCCTGTTATCGGCCTCCCATATGTCCCTGCCATCCTTGGCAAAGAAAGCCTATTCTTAGGTCCCTGGATTCTGTATGAGAATCCTGCCACTTTAAAAGATTCAAAATGGCTGTGCCCTCAGTCACTTCAGATATCCCAAATGGCCACTGCTTGTAAACATTCATAATGGCTGTGCCCTCAGTCACTTCAAATATCCAAAATGGCTGCTGCTTGTTAACAATCAAAATGGCTGGACCCTCCGGACAGCTGAAATCCACAACTCACATGGTCTTGCTCCTTGCTGTTTCCCTTCCTAGTAATAGGCCACCAGCTCAATTGTCCCTGCAGCCCTTGGTG
>NW_006926714.1:0-3765 GCF_000298275.1 Orycteropus afer afer | reverse complement strand
TGATGGTGATGGCCTGGAACATACTCAGGAGGCAGGTGCTGCCCATAGACACACCCCTGGACACTCTGTGAAGGTAGAAAATAAATTTACATCCGGAATCATTGAGGAAATCTTTCCATCCAAATGCTGAAAGAGTCTGGGGGATTCCTTTAGAGAGAATGTACAAGGCGTTGGCCACAGTCAGGTGCCTGATAATCAAGTCTGTGGACCTTAACCTGACCCCAGTGAAGTAGAGGAAGACATAATGGTGAAGTAGAGAGAAATTTCCCAGGATCCCAACTGTAGTTTGAGATAAGAAGACCATTCCTAATGCGAATTCCCTGGGGGACATTCTCTCAGTTCCTAGTGACTAATACTTGTCTTCAGCCAGAGGGTCCTGCTGGGAAGCTGAGACATGGGCCACATGTATAACGACAACTGACATCCACTGTGCCCCACCTACCATTAATTCCCACTGGGAAACTTTAACTGAAATTTTCTTCTTCTTTTGTTATGAGATTTCCAATTCTTGAGTGAAAATTCTTTTAAAGACACTTACAATATAGGGATCGTTGCTGTCAAAACTATCCATGCGTGGCTTCTTTATTCTTCCCAAACCTACAGGGCAGAAAACACTATTTCTTACATGATAAAGTGGAGGAAGGATTAGGCAGAGAGAAGTTAAGGGTGAGTGTAAATTAACACGCTTGTTAGAGGCAGAGTCAGGGCTTGAACCTGGCTGGGCTAATTACAAAGATCATGCATGTAAGCACTATACCCAAAATACAAACCCCCCACAGTTGAGTAGAGTTTGACTCCTAGTCTGATCCTTTTTTGGACAGAGTGGAACTACCCCAAACAGTTACCAAGGCTTTAAATTTTTATAGAAGCAGACTACCTAACCTTTCTCTTGTGGAATTGCTAGTGGGTTTGAAACATCAACGTTTGGTTAGCAGCCAAAGGCTTAAACCACTATTCCATCAGAGCTCCATTTTTATCACACTTTTCTTTGCTGTCTTACAAAGAGAAGCCTTTTTTTTTTTTTTTTTTTTAATAAATCAGCTGTATATTTATAACTAACAAACATGTCCTGGAAGAAGTGTAGCCAGAATGCTCCTTGGAAGTGAGAAAGTCCAGACTTCATTTCACCTCCTTTAGTCATGCTGTGAGAAGGGACTATTCCCTGGAGAAGGATGTCATGCTTGGTAAAGTGGAGGGTTAAGGAGAAAGGGAAGGCCGTCAACTAGATGGACTGCACAGTGGCTACAATAAGGGGCTCAGGGGTAGCAAGGATTGTGAGGCTGGCCAGGACCGGGCGGTGTTTCGTCCTGTCACAGGGTCACTAGCAGTCGGATACGACTCGATGGCACCTAAGAACAATGTATATAGTTGTGTTTGTCCACCTTGTCCTTTGACCTTAGATTGGTGATACTTTATTTCCTAATTTGGCTGTAACACATTTGCATTTTGGGGTATTGACTTATTCTGTAGACCAATAGCCACAAGAAATAAGCTTCAGATTTTTCTTTTCCCTTTGCCAGGCTCCCCCCTGTGAGCCCTCTGTGGATTTTACGCTGATCTGGTCTCTCAGCCTCCAGAGGATACCAAGGGGACCAGTGTGGTTTGCAGTGTGGGGGGTCAGATAATAAACAGGCAGACTTCTTTAGTGAATTCAATTCCTGATCCTCATCGAATGACAGGTCAGAAGATGGAGCCCTCCTGTGGCCTCAGAGGCTTCCATGGAGAGGGGACTGGACGTCACCCTCCCACTGGACACAGGGAAGCCTGGGCCTACTCCCACAGCTGCCTAGCCCCTGAGGGCCCACCCAGGGCTGCAAGCCTCCTGCAGGTCAGACTGCTCTCTGTGCTGTGTCCAAGCCCCCTTCCTGAGCCCTGACTGGTGACAGTGCTGAAACGCAGAGGACAGCCCAGCCACAAAGATGGCCCACCTCACCAGTGCAGGGTCAGCCTCAGGAACAGCAGAGAGCTCAGACATCTAATTCAGTGTAGATGCAGGGCCTGCAGGATAATCCTACAGACAGCTGCCCCGAGAGAAGGTGGTGAGCGCAGGAAGGGCTCAGTGTCACCATGACACCACAAGGACGCGTTTTCCTTTGTGCCAAGAACAGCCGTACAGAGCCCCATCCCGAGAATTAGTGAACATTCTCCGTCCATACTCTAAACTGTGGGACGGGACACACACGGGTACAATAGTGTGTGGGAGAAATGGAGTCATTGCTGATTTCAAGTTACTAATATCTGAGTCATGGAAAACCACTGCAATGAGGCGGGATTTGGGAAAGATCCTTAAATATAAGACTCTTTGCCAACTAGAATCTGTGAGGTATGAAACCTAATGCATTTTATGAATTAAAATAGAAGAGTTTTTTTCAGGTTGACAGCTTCCAGCCACCATTGATGGCAGCCAGGGATCTATGAAGCGCCTTCAGAATCAAGGGTCATGATCACCATGATGAAACCTCAATGATTACTGTCATTTAAAACTAGGCTACATTTCCTTAGGAGACATCAGAGACTGAAGTAGGATCTAGGACCCACATCTCCCTCTTCTAGCTCAACTCACGTCTCTCCCCTCCTCCTTCTAGGGGTTTGGCACTAACCCGGGTTCACACTCAGGAGAAACCCTTTCTTACTTAATCACTTACCCAGCCTCCTGATGCGCCTCCTGCCCTCACAGACTCTGTCTCTCAGCCTGAAATAGAAAATACTCACCAACTGCTTCCCGCTACCAGGATGAGGGCTCAGTGTGACAGTGCAAACAACCCAGGAATTTAAGAAGGGAGGCCGCCGGACCCCGATATGGGTTAGAGATTCTGTGACCTCACCTCCCCACAGAACGGCAGTTACCCCTCACCTGGGGCAGCCCTGATGATCGACCACTGGGGAGATGACAAAAGTTCTGAGAAACTTTGTCCCACTTTTTAATTCCTGGCAACTCCAGTCTCAGGTGAGCATCTCCAAAGCGACCATTGGAGCTTGAGACTTCATTTTCTGTGACATCTGGATGCAGGCAGGGGCTCCCAGGGAGGGAGCAGGGAGGCTGGGGTCAGAGCCTGGAGGGACTGGCGGAGCAGCACGTGCGTCTCACTGGGTCCTCTGCTGCCTGGAGAAGTTCTTCCACCGTAATCTAAAACTTTGTGAATCCTCGGACCCCTCCCTGTAGTGATCATTTAATTTATTGGCAGGGGAATTGAATCACCTAAAGGACCTCCAAAGGATTTTGCATTCGTAATTGTGAAAGTAAGAGCATGATGTCAATAATAGCAATTTGAAAACTTTGCCTTATTTCTCTAAGTCCATCTGAACTTGGACAGCTGGATGAAATGGAAGGTGTCTGGGAAAATACACTGTAACAAAATGGAGCTCAATCACCATTGTAGATACTTATTATTATTTTATACATATAACAACATTTGCCATTTCAACATATTCCAGTGTACAGTGTAGTGCTATCAATTACGTTCATCCTGTTGTACAGTCATTGTCCATAACTGATGCCACATGTTCCATCACTCTCTATAGAAACTCACTGTTTCCTAAGTGATGGCTCCTCCTGTTTTCCTCCCTCCAACCCCTGTTGGCCAATGATACACTGTGGTATGTATATATTTGTGTATTCTTGTCAATTGCTGTAAGGGAGATCATACAGTGTTTGTCCTTTAGGTGGGTAATTTGGTGAGTGAATTTGCCTTTTCCCAAAGAAGTAGTATCTCTTCTTGGATATTTCCAGGAACAGAAATACAGAGGTTGGGACTATGTGTACCT
>NW_006926713.1:6038-6539 GCF_000298275.1 Orycteropus afer afer | reverse complement strand
AAAATAGACCAAGTGGGATTCATGCCAGGTATGCAAGGATGAGTCAACATTAGAGAAACAATTAATGTAAGCTATCACATAAGTAAAATAAAGGAAAAGAGTTACATGATCGTATCGATACATGCGGAAAAGGCATTTGATAAAATCCAACATCCATTCCTGATTAAAAACTCTCAGAAAAATAGGAATATAAGGGAAATTTCTCAACTTAATGAAGGACGCATATGCGAAACCAACAGCCAACATTATTTTCAATGGAGAGAGATTGAAACCATTCCCCTTGCAATCAGGAACCAAACAAGGATGCCCTCTATCTCCACTTCTATTCAACACTGTATTGGAAGTCCTAGCCAGGGCAATAAGCAAGAAAGGAAAATCAAAGCCATCTAAACTGGGAAGGAAGAAGTAAAACTATCTCTACTTACAGATGATATGATCCTATACATAGAAAACCCAAGAGACTCAGCAAGAAAACCACTGGAACTTATTCAAAGATTTAGC
>NW_006926713.1:1250-3330 GCF_000298275.1 Orycteropus afer afer | reverse complement strand
AGAAACTATGAGTGAGCTACACAAATGGAAAAACATACCATGCTCATGGATAGGAAGATTGAACACTGAAAATGTCAATACCACCCAAAGTAATCTATACACTCAATGCAATCCTGATCCAGTGTGGTAGTTAAGGTTGTATGTCAACTTGGTTGGGCCTGGTTGAGTGGCCAGGCAGCTGGTGGTAGTTATTCCACATGGTAAGACTGGCAATCAACTCCATGGTGAGATCTACCACAAGGAGCTGAGTAACTGCTTTAGGGATGTGGTCTGCTTTGGGAATGGTCTCTAGCTTATGGCATGCTTGAACCCTGCATGTAGCTATGCCATTGCTCAGCATGCTCTGCTGACTTTGGGACTTTCAGTGGACTTGAATTAATGGCCTGCTGTGTAGTTTGGTAACATCGGGATTGTGCCTTTTTTACTTATCAATCTAGGGCTTGTCAGTCTCAGCAGCCAGCAGCTGTCTGAGTGAAGAAAAGCCTCTAGCTTCAGTGGGCCGGGAGCAGGCGGCAGAGCTGAAGCCCAAGGTTGAAGGGCTTTCACCCAGCCCCCAGAGTCTGGTACTTTGAACTTGGACTTAAAGCCTCCAAAGTGTAAGAATAAACTCCTGTTTGTTAAAGCCATCCCGTTTGTGGTATATTCCTGTCAAAGCAGCACTAGGTAATGAAAGTATCCAGATTCCATCAAAATTCTTTAAAGACATGGAAAACCCAGTCACTAATTTTATATGGAAAGGAAAGAGACTGCAGATAAGTGAAGCACTATTGAAGAAGAACAAAGTAGGAGGTTTCACAATCTCAGATCTCAAAACAAACTACAGAGCCACAGTTGTCAAAACAGCCTGATATTAGTATAATGACAGACACATAGAACAGTGGATCAGATTTGAGAACCCAGAAATCAACCCATCCATCTGTGGTCAGCTGATCTTCAACAAAGGGCCAAAATCCATTAATTAGGGAAGAGATTGTCTCTTTCACAAATGGTGCTGGCAAAACTGGTTCACATTGTAAAAAGTCAAGGAAAAGTTGATACATGGAGAGAAACTTTGTTGGTTATCAGGGGTAACCAACATCCCATGGGATGGGAGAGGAGGCTAAAGTCCTAGATAGGTTGTGAGAAAAATGGAATATATATATTATATACATCTAAGGAAGGTTGGACAATCCTACTTCAGTAGTGATACTGCCTCGGAAACCCAAGGAGGGGTCGCTATGAGTCGGAGCCGACTCAACAGCACATAACAACAACAACAACAATATATTTATTATATATATATCATATATCTCACCAAATGATTTCCAGGGGTATGAGGGAGGGGGAAAGGGGA
Organism: Orycteropus afer afer; assembly: GCF_000298275.1. Taxonomy (NCBI): domain Eukaryota; kingdom Metazoa; phylum Chordata; class Mammalia; order Tubulidentata; family Orycteropodidae; genus Orycteropus; species Orycteropus afer. Next base: position 1,997 of record NW_006926713.1, on the reverse strand, counting down.
AGCATTTGTTTGCGGGGCATTGAGTTTTTGCTAATGGTCGTAGCATTAGCAAAAAGGATACCAATAATGGTGGCACAACATGAAAAATGTCATTAATGTTCCTGAGCGGTAAATGGGGAAGTTGGTATGTTGGCCAATGTCTTGTGTATGTTTTCAGCACAATAAAAGTAAAACAACAACAATAAAAAACCCTACAGAGCAGTTCCACCCTCCACATAGGGGGTCACCATGAGTTGTAACTGACTAGATAGCAACACAACAACACATCAGAAGTATGTTCTAATGTAAAAGCCATGAGACAGTAAAATGAAGATTGAGAGTCTTGGAAGAATTCTTAAAGAAAGAAAAACAATATTTGTGATGCTTTTGCAGTTATTCATGAATGTGCACAGAGCAGTGAAAAATCTTGAGCAGCTGATGAGTATATTCCCAGCTGAGGTAGAGAAAGGCGACTCTACCTTCTTGTTTTATTTCTCACAATGTAAACACGTGTCCTTGTTGTGATCTATTTAGTTCCACATGTTTTGCATTTACATGATTTCACTGTTTAAAATGGTCCCCAGCATAGTAATGAAATGATGTCTAGTGTTCTTAAGTGCAAGAAGGCTGTGATAGGCCTTACAGAGAAAATATGTTTTAAATAAGCTTCTTGATGCAGATTTGGACTAAACCCCAACTAGCAGAAGAATTTGCGTGAAAATACCAAAAAAAAGGAGACCTACGGAGCTGCGGTCTGACAGCGAACTG
>NW_006926713.1:0-580 GCF_000298275.1 Orycteropus afer afer | reverse complement strand
AGACAACAACAATCCGCATAAGACACAACCACACCTACAACTCCTGGGACTTCACTTACTGAGCGAGAGCCACTTCCTCCATCTTCAGCAACAGGTCAACGATAAAAAACCACCAAGAAGAGCCTGAACCACCCTTGGCTTCTCTTCATAAACAGTTAAATAAGCTTCTTTCAGGAAGCTATTGTGCTATTGGCTGTGAGTTCAATGTTAGTGAATCAATCATACCTTACATTCAGAAAAAGGAAGAGGAAATTCACCAATCTGCATGTGAGGCAGCTCTGAAAAGGATTAAAGTAACATCTTTAGAGTATATTAAAGTTATGGAAAAGTGTCTAAATTTGTGGATTCATGAGGTGACAACTGATAAAACAAAAAAAGGGGAGTGGGCAGCTTTGCTGTGAGGCTGAAAGTCATGGAAATTTATGGCCAAATTACCCAGGGTCAGGAAAATGTTAAACCCTTCTCAGCTAGTGTTTTATTACAGAGAAATACTGCATGTGGAAGGAAGGTTGGGCAATCCTACTTCTGTAGTGATACTGCCTTGGAAACCCAAGGAGGGGTTGCTATGAGTCAGGGCCGA
>NW_006926712.1:7544-8134 GCF_000298275.1 Orycteropus afer afer | reverse complement strand
GGAAGTTGATTGGACAACCTTCCTTCCTAAGCATTAGTAAGCTGAAATGGACCAGTTTGGGCCATTTTGAATCACACAACCATATGATCTATGCCGGGAATGACAATTTTGAAGAACAATGGTGTGGCATTCATCATTACAAAGGATATTTCAAGATCTGTCCTGAAGTATAGTGCTGTCAGTGATAGAATAATATTCATATGCCTACAAGGAAAACCAGTTAATACTACTGTTACTCAAATTTACACACCAACCACCAAAGCCAAAGGTGAGGAAATTGAAGATTTGTTATCAACTTCTGCAGTCTGATATTAACCGAACATGTAATCAAGATGTGTTAATTATCACTGGTAACTGGAATGCAAAAGTTGGAAGCAAAGAAGAATCACTGGTAGTTGGAAAATATGACCTTGGTGACAGAAATAATGCTGAGTTCACATGATAGAATTTTGCAAGACCAATGACTTATTCATTGCAAATACTTTTTTCAACAACACAAACTGCAGTTATATACATGGACTTCACAAGATGGAGTACACAGGAATCAGAATGACTACATCTGTGGCAAGAAACAATGGAAAAGCTCAATG
>NW_006926712.1:3167-6930 GCF_000298275.1 Orycteropus afer afer | reverse complement strand
CCACTTCAGGAGGTGGCATATGATCAAGAACTAATGGTACTGAAGGAAGAAGTCGAAGCTGCATTGAAGGAAGTAGCAAAGAACAATGGTCCAGGAATTGATGGAATACCCACTGAGATGTTTCAACAAATGGATGTCCCTCTGGAAGCACTCACTCGGCTATGCCAAGAGATTTGGAAGATAGCTATCTGGTCAACTGACTAGAAGAGATCCATATTTGTACGCATTCCAAAGAGAGGTGATCCCAAAGAATGTGGAAATTATTGAACGATATCATTAATATCACATGCAAGTAAAATCTTACCTGAAGATAATTCAAAAACAGTTGCAGTAGTATATTGACAGAGAATTTCCAAAAATCCAAGCTGGATTCAGAAGAGGATGTGGAACGAGAGGTATGATTGCTGATGTCAGATGGATCTTGGCTGGAAAGCAAAGAATACCAGAAAGATGTTTACTTGTGTTTTATTGACTGTGCAAAAGCATTTGGTTGTGTGGATCATAACAAATTGTGGATAACATTGAGAAGAATGGGAATTCTAGAACACTTAATTGTACTCACAAGGAACCTGTGCATACTCCAGGAGGCTGTCGTTCGAACAGAACAAGGAGACATTGCATGGTTTAAAATCAAGAAGGAAGTGGGTCAGGGTTGTATCCTTTCACCATACTTATTCAGTCTGTATGCTGAGCAAATAATCCGAGAAGCTGGACTATATGAAGAAGAAAGTGGCATCAGGATTGGAGGAAGAATCATTAACAACCTGCGATATGCTGACGATACAACTTTTCTTGTTGAAAGTGAGGATGAATTGAAGCACTTACTCATGAAGATTGAAGACTACAGTTTGCAGTATGGATTACATCTCAATATAAAGAAAACAAAAATCCTCAGAATTGGACCTATAAGCAACATCACAATAAATAGAGAAAAGATTGAAGTTGTCAAAGACTTCACATTGCTTGCTTCTACTATCGACGCCAATGGATGCATTGGTGGACATCCAAAGATGTATAAATCAAACCAAACCCAAACCCATTGCTGCTGAGTCAGATCTGACTCATAGCGACCCCTCCTTGGATTTCCGAGGCAGTATCACTACAGAAGTAGATTGCCCAAACTTCCTTCCCGAGAAGTGGCTCATGGGTTTGAACCGCCAGCCTTCTGGTTAGCAATCCAATGCCTCAGGCACTACATCACCAGTGCTCTGGGCAAATTGGCTGCAAAGGATCTCTTTCAAGTGCTGACGAGCAAAGCTGTCTCCTTGAGGATTAAGATGTGCCTGACACAAGCCATGGCATTTTCAATCGCTTCATATGTATGTGAGAGCTGGACAATGAATAAGGAAGACCATAGAAAAGTTGATGCTTTTGAGTTGTGGTGCTGGCAAAGAATGCTGAAAGTGCCCTGGACTGCTAAAAGAACTAACAAACCTGTCCTGGAGGAAGTGCAGCCAGAATGCTCCTTGGAAGCAAGAATGGCCAGACTTTGTCTTACTTACTTTGGTTAGGTAGTCAGAAGGGACCATTCCCTGGAGAAGGATGTCATGCTTGGTAAGGTGGAGGCTTGCTGAAGGAGGGGAAGGCCCTCAATGAGATGGATTGACACAGTGGCTTGGGCAATGGGCTCAAGTATAGCAGGGATCGTGGAGTTGGCACGGGACTGGGCAGCGTTTCGTTCTGCTGTGCATAGTGTCGCCATGCATTGGCGACAACTCAACGGCACCCAAGAACAACAACAACAGGAACTGAGGTCCCCTGCCACTTCCCATCTCACTAGAACAAAATCCCAAGTCTTTCTTAGGTCCATAAGGTCTTGCCTCTCATTATCTCTCCAACCTTACCTCCCACCCTCTCCTCACTCGGCCTCAGCCACAGTAACTCCTTGCAGTTACTCAAACACACCAGGCACACACCTGCCTCGGGCTTTTGGGTTTACAGTTCTTGTGGTCTGAGTGGAATATTACTTCTCACAGAGGTCTCTCCCAATTTGTCGGTCCAAGGCAGCACTTCTCCATCCAACCCACTCCTTACCCTTACCCTATTCTGTTTCTCTTCATAGCTCTTCAAACCACCTGATTTTTTTTCTGTATCTTCATGTTGTTCTGTTTCCTGCTAGCACGCGTGCGCTGAGGTTGTAGCTCTTGTCTATCTAGTTACCGGAGTCCTTGGATGGTGCAGACAGTTAAGCACTCAGCTGCTAACCAGAAGGTTGGAGATTCAAGTCCACACAGTGGTGCGTCAGAGAAAAAAAAGCCCAGTGATCCAAATAGTCAGCTATTGAAAACCCTCTTGAGCACAGTTCTACTTTGACACATGTGGAATCCCCATGAGTTGGAATCAACATGCTGGGAATGGGTTTGGTGGCTTTTTTTTTTTTTTTTTTGTCTTTTGTAGCTTGCATGAAAAAACCCAAACTATTGCTGAGAAAGTACTCACCCACCGCCTTTGAGTCAATTCTGACTCATAGCGACCCTATAGGACAGGATAGAACTGCCCCATAGGGTTTCCAAGGCTGTAAATCTTTATGGAAGTAGACTGCCTTATATTTCTCCCTCAGAGCAGCTGGTGAATTTGAACCACTGACCTTTTGGTTAGCAGCCAAATGCTTTAACCACTGCGCCACCAGAGCTCCTTGTTGAGAAAGCACAGTCAATATAAAGCATTTCACTCTTTGATTCCTTGACGACCCTTTGAAAGCTGGATGAATTGAGCTAGGAAATGGTGATTTCCCTGGGGGTCCAGGGTGGAGATGGGATTGGCTGGGAGAAATGGTGGATTTCTCTCCTGAGTGAACCCAAGAGCCAGTACGTCTCAGCCTCTGACCAGAAACTGAGATTTATTTTTCACTGGCTGGAAGAAGAAGTTATTTCAAAATCTTCCCCCATTACAAAACCTCCCCTGGGACTGAGATTGGCTCTGAATGCCACACTCTTGGTTTCTCTCTCTGTCTTTCCTGCATGTAGAATTGTATCCACAAAGTGAGAACTTAGGTTCTGAAGGGGCATTCTTCCTGGACAGTTCAGGGTCCTGTCTGTCCCTGTGGCTGATGACTGGATGGTTCTGAAGACAGGGTCTTTCTTCTGCTTAGTTTTGGAGGCCCAGCTTTCTTGTGTGTGTGAAAATAAATATTAAACTCAGCAGGGAAGCCAGCAAAAACAAGCTTCAAGCAAGAGTATTTTTTAAAAAATTTGTTCCTGTTTTCATGTTATTTATTTTTGTTGTTTAATTTTGCTTTGCAAAGCCTTTTGAAAGAGTGCTCAGTTTTTCACCATATATAACTACATTTGAGTCCCAGGAAGCCTGAGAGTCTTGGGTAAAGTCACCAATCCATCCATGTGACAAGGTACCACCATCATTTGTACCCTGGATTGAATCATGACCAACACTCATGTCCCTGTGTGAGTGCAGTGACTGTGTCCCTACTTAAGTGTTCTTCATAGATCTTATGGAGGCCACTGGTGGGTCAGTGGTAGAATCATCTGTGCAAGAGACCCAGGTTCGATTCCAAACCAATGCACCTCAAGAACAGCCACCACCTGTCTGTCACTGGAACCTTGTGTGATGCTATGATGGCGAACAGGCTCAACAGAGACTCTAGATCAAGATGGACTAGGAAGAGTGGCCCAATGATCTGCTTCTGAAAATCAGCCAATGAAATTCCTATGGATCACAATGGTCTGATATGCAACCAGTCATGGAGCTGGTGCAGGACCAGGCAGCATTTTGTGTGATTGTGCATGGGGTTGTCATGTATCAGGGG
>NW_006926712.1:1369-2312 GCF_000298275.1 Orycteropus afer afer | reverse complement strand
GGCACAGTCCCGATATTACCAAATCACATGGCAGGCCATTAATTCAAGTCCATTGTAAGTCCCAGGGTTGGCAGAGCATGGCAGGCTGCTGAATGACACGGCTACATGCAGGATTCAAGGTGTCATAAGTTAGAGACCATCCCCAAAGCTGCTTATATGTGGGAAGCAGACCACATATCCAAAGGCAGCTACTCAGCTGCTCCCAGTAGATTCCACCACGGAGCTGATTACCAGTCTCATCATGGGGAATACTACATCCAGCTGCTCAGCCACTCAACCAGGCCCAGCCAAGTTGACACACAAATGTAACCACCATACCATCTGACCGAATTGTGTGTTGATTAGATAGTTTGACCTCCTCCCCACTCCCTTGGGAACACATGTTCCCTGAGGACATGGATACCACCACTTTCTCTCCAGCACCTAGAATAGAGCCTGTGTAGGGCAAGTCTTCATGAAAAGTTTGGTAAAAGGACAAGATGAGCAATTGCTATTGGCAGGCACTGAACTATGCAGGTAAAAGTTTTATCTTACCTTTTCTCTTTATTCCTCTCCAAAATCCTATCATGTAGGCATGATCCTTAAACCCGCTGTCATCGAGTTGATCCTGACTCATAGTGGCCCTATAGGACAGAATAAAACTGCCCAGTTGGGTTTCCAAGGCTGTCAATCTTTATGGAAGCAAAGCTCAAACCAAACCCACTGCCGTCTAGTTCATTCCACTTCACAGAGCCTCTAGAGGACAGAGTAGAACTGCCCCATAGAAGTTCCAAGGCTGTGAAACTTTACACAAGCAGACTGCCTCATCTTTCTCCTGGAGCAGTTTGTGGGTTCAAACTGCCTACCTTTTGGCTAGTAGCTGAATGCTTTAACCATAGCACCATCACCAGAGCTCCTGTTGTTGTTGTTATGTGCCGTCGAGTCAGCCCCGACTCATAGCGAC
>NW_006926712.1:0-527 GCF_000298275.1 Orycteropus afer afer | reverse complement strand
GACTTCAACACAGTAGAAATGAAGATTTCTTCAGTCGAGTCTCATAGAGCTATCTACCAGTGGCTCCTAAGTCAGATGCCATAGGATCGCCTGGAAGCTCACTAACAAAACCCATTCCTGGGCCCCACCCCTAGAGAATCTGATTCATTGTGCTAGGTTGAGAGCTGGAGTCTGGGCTTTTAGGCTCGCCCAAAAGTTTCTGATGCAACCAGTCCATGGGCTAACATTGGGTGACCATGGGAACCAATTGAAGGATGTCTCCCTAAGGATAAAGCAGGACTTCAGAATCCAAGAGAAAAAGATTCTAACTTTTTTGCTTATTGCAAAATAGACAGTGTGTCCCTAGCAGGCAGGTATGGCTGAGTCACCTTTTGGCACTAGTGTCTCGTTCATATTGTTTGTTGAAGCTGTTTGCCATCAGAGGAGGAGGGGACAGCAGGAAATTCTGAATCACTGGACATTCTGTAATTGCACTGGGTTTCCCCAAATTTATCTACAGCTTAGGAACGTTAAAAAAAAAAAAAAAA
>NW_006926711.1:3464-8458 GCF_000298275.1 Orycteropus afer afer | reverse complement strand
AATGACATGAGACAAAGTATATGTGAACTGCTATATGGAAAGTGAATTTGCTCTGTAAATCTTCACCCAAATTACAATTTAAAAAAAAAATGTAAAAAAAAAAAAACACCAGAAGCTCCATTATATATATATATAAAAAGAATCAATAAGTTGGTTTTCTGAAAATATTAATAAAATTGACAAACCACTGGCAAATTAAACAAAGGAAAAGAGAGAGAGAATACAAATAACACAAATAAGAAATGAAATGTGTGACATCACAACAGAACCAATTGAAATAAAAAGGATACTATGAAGAACTGTACTCCAACAAATTTGAAAATCTGGAAGAAATGGACAGGTTTCTAGAAACACACCACTTATCTAAGCTAACACAGACTGGCGTAACAAGTTGAACAGATCCATAACAAAAGAAGAAATTGAACAGGTCATAAAAAAAATTATCAACAACAAAAAACTGTCCTGGTCTACATGGTTTCACTGGAGAATTCTACCAAACATTCAGAGAACTGACACCAATCCTACTCAAACTATTCCAAAATGTAGAAAAGGATGAAATCCTCCCAAATTCATTTTATGAAGCAAGCATAACCTTCATACCAGAACTAGGCAAAAACATCACTCAAAAGGAAAACTACAGACCAATATCCCTCATGAATATAGATGTAAAAATCTACAACAAAATCCTAGCCAACAGGCTCCAAGAACATATCAAAAAAGTAATTCACTATGACAGAGTGGGTTCACATTAGGTATGGAAGAATGGTTCAATATTAGAAAAATAATCAACACCATCCACCACATAAATAAAACAAAGGAAAAGAACCACATGATCATATCAATTGATGCAGAAAAGGAGTCTGATAAAATCCAGCACCCATTCCTGATCAAAACTCTCAGCAAAATAGGAATAGAAGGGACATTCCTCAACATAATAAAGGGTATGCAAAACCAAAAACCAGCATTTTTCTCAGTGGAGAGAGACTGAAACCATTCCCCTTGCAAAAGGAACTAGACAAGGATGCCCTCTATCACCACTTCTATTCAATATTGTATTGGAGGTCCTAGCCAGGGCAATAAGGCAAGAAAGGGAAATATAAGGCATCCAAATTGGTAAGGAAGAAGTCAAACTATCCCCATTTGCTGATGACATGATCCTATACACAGAAAACTCAAGCAACTAGGCAAAAAAATAAAAAATAAATAAAAAAAAAAAAAACTACTGGAACAAATTGAGAGATTTAACATAGTGGCGAGATACAAGATCAACATACAAAGATCAGTTGGATTCCTCTACACCAGCAAAGAGATTGCTGAAAAAGATATAAGGAAATCAATACCATTTGCAATAGTTACAAAAAATTAAAATACTTGGGAATAAATCTTACCAGGGAAACAAAGGGCCTGTACAAAGAAAACTATAAAAGACTACTTCAAGAAACCATAAGAGATCTAAATAAATGGAAGAACATACCATCCTTGTGGATAGGAAGATTGAAGACTGTGAAAATGTCAATTCCACCCAAAGCAATCTATGTATTCAATGCACTCCCAATCCAGATGCCATCAACATTCTTTAAGGTTATGGAAAAACCAGTTACTAACTTTATATGGAAAGGAAAGAGACCTCAGATAAGCAAAGCATTATTGAAAAAGAGGAAGAATGGAATAGCAGGTTTCACACTCCTGGATCTTAAAACCTACTATAAAGCTACAGTAGTCAAAATTGCCTGGTATTGGTATAACGACAGACACATAGACCAACGGAATAGAATTGAGAACCCAAAAATAGACCCATTGACCTATAGTCAGCTGATCTTTGAGAAAGGGCTGAAGTCCTTTAAATGGAAGATATTGTCTATTTAAAAAATGGTTTTGGCAAAACTGGATATCCATTTGCAGAAAAACAAAACAAGATCTGGACTACACACCATACACAAAAATGAACTCCTGATGGATCAAAGACTTAAATGTGAAACTTAATACTATACAGTTCCTCAAGGAAATTCTAGGGGCAAATTTAGAGGCTCTAATACATTGCAAAAATAGACCATTAAGCATAACCCAAACTGCACAAATAGCAGAAGAGAAACTAGATGAATGGGACCTTCTAAAAATTAAATTTGTATGTGCTTCCAAAAGAGTCAAAAGAGAACCTACAGATGGGGAAAAAAAAAATATTTGGCAATGACATATCTGACAAGAGACTTAACTCTAGAGTTTATAGAAAACTCCAACACCTCAATAACAAAAAGACAAATAATTCAATTAAAAAATGGGCAGAAGACATGAATACACACTTCACCAAGAAGAGTGTTTAGGCAACCAGCAAACATGAAGAAATGCTCATGATCATGAGCCATTAGAGAGAAGCAAATCAAAACAACCATGAGATACCATCTTGCCCTAGAGTAGCAAAATTCAACGAGACAGAAAATAACAAATGCTGACGAGGACGCAGAGAGATTGGGACTCTGATACATTGCTGGTGGGTCTCTAAAATGATATAACCACTGTGGAAAGCAGTATGGTGATTCCTTCAAAAGTTGGAATTAGAAATACCATTTGACCCAGCCATTCCATTACTAGGTACATATCCTAAAGAAGTGAGAGCCAGGACAAGAACGGATGGATATATGCACACCTATGTTTATCGCAGTACTATTCACAATAGCCAAAAGATGGAAACAACCTGGGTGCCCATCAACAGAAGAATGGATAACCAAACTATGATACATACACACAATGGAATACTATGCAACCCTAAAGAATAACATAGAATCGGCAAAACAGTTTATAAGGTGATGAACTTGGAGGACATTATGCTTGTGAAATAAGTCAATTACAGCACAAAAAATATTGTATTTGTCCATTATTGTAAAAAGTCAAGGAAAGGTTTATATACAGAAGGAAATTTTCTTTGTTGGTTACCAAGGTTGGGAGGGGAGGGAAGGGAACTGTTAGATAGGTAGAGACCAATATTGATCGGGGTGAAGAGAAGGGCAATGTACCAAATGTGAGTGACCAACACAGTGGCATTGAGGAAGAGGAGGACATAGAGAGATGCATGGGAAATACAGACAACAAAGATGAACCCTTTTGCACATACAGTACTGTGTTGTCAGTGAAAGAAAACATTGATATATGGGTGATAGATGGGTGGAGAGGCTGAACTATTAGGTATGTCTATTCAGGGGGGAGTGTGCCCATGACCATGTATAGGGTTGGCATACGATGTTCTACAAGTGTATTGGTATGTTCTGTTAGAATGTCCAGGTATATAATAGAGCTGCCAAGGGACAAGGTTTTAGTCACTTCTTGGCCATAGCCAGCTACCTAGAGGGAGCAAGTAGTTGGACCTGTGAGCTTGGGACCATAGTCACTGGGGGTTCCGAGCTCAATTGGTATAACATACTGCACAAAAAAAAGTTGATACAAATCCTACTTTGGTGAGTAGCAACTGGGACCTTAAAAGTTTGCAGGTGGCTATCTAGATGCAGCAATGGGTCTCTCCTCATCCAGAACAAAGAAGAATGAAGAAAACCAAAGATGCATGGAAACAATTAGTCCAAGTGACCGTTATGCCATGCTATTCTCAGCCTATGCAACTATGAGACCAGAAGAACTATATGGTGCCCGGCTACCACTGTCAACCACTTGGAGGGGGATCTTTGTAGGAGATCCTGAATAGAAAAGGAGAACAATGTGGAATAAAACTCAAAATCATTAAAAAAGAAAAAAGAAAAAAAGGCCAGGTTTGCTGGTCTGATAGAGCCAGATGGAACTACTGAGACTATGGCCCCTAGCTGCCCCTTCAGGTCTGGAATTGAACTCACTCCTGTGGCTTCCAGCCAAACAAGAGACAGGCATATGAGGTGAACATTTACACTAGGTAGGTGCACTCCTTGGAGAGATAAATCATGGGAGAATAGAAGGGCTGTGTATGCACAGGGAGACAGCTCAGGAGACAGGAGTGCATGGAATGGAAGGACACAGGGAAGAGAAGAGGTTACCTATGGGGAGGAAGTGGGAGGGGAGCCATTGCATTGTAGGAAATTGTACTCAATGTCATGAGACAAAGTGTATGTGAGCTCCTGTATGGAAAGTGAATTTGCTCTGTAAACTTTCACGCAAATCACAATGAAAATTTTTTTTAAAAAGAATGTAATTGTCTATTTCTCCATAAAGGATTATATTTAAGCCTGCATTTCTTGTATGTCTTCATCCAAATCAAGTATATCCACATTGTTTAAAAAGGAAAATCTGAAAGAACTTGATATACGTTTGCTCTTCTTTTCATGCAGATCAGGTGTGTCAATGATGGTGTAGTATGTGGTTCCATGAAATTGATCTCTGGCACTCAATACTTCTGCAGCACTTTTGTCATTTACTTATTTCTAATGTTTCTGTGACAGTGAACTGCTTGATAATCAGTATTGGGTAGTATTTGTTTTGTTCTGTTTTCAAAATGTTCAAAACAATCTCTTAAATTACATAAATATTCTGTTAATGTCTGGTAGAGATCTGTGCATATGTCTAAATTTACTTCCGAATCTAAGAGAGCTTAATCCATCTGAAGAAAATGCTGCAATATATTATTCCACATAACCAACACAAATATGTACTCTAGTGTTTCATAAATGGAAGCAGCACTGGAGACACTCATTTATGCCAAGAAATTAGGAAGACAGCTATGTGGCCAACTGACTAGAAGAAATCAATATTTGTGCCCATTACAAACAAAAATGCAGAAATTATTGAATAATATTATATGCAAGTAAATTTTTGCTGAAGATAATTTAAAAAATGGTTGTCGCAGTACTGTTGTTGTTTTTGTTAAGTGTCGTCGAGTTGTTTCCGACTCATAGCGACCCCATGCACAGCAGAACGAAACACTGCCCAATCCCGCGCCAGCCCCACAATCCCTGCTATACTTGAGCCCATCATCACAGCCACCGTATCAATCCATCTCGTTGAAGGCCTCCCCCTCTTTC
>NW_006926711.1:0-552 GCF_000298275.1 Orycteropus afer afer | reverse complement strand
AGGATATCAATCTTTATGCGTTCCATTTCCTTTTTGACAACTTCCAATTTTCCTAGGTTCATGCATTAGCAGTATACTAATAAGAAACTGCAAAAATTCAAGCCAGATTCAGGAGAAGATGTGGCATGAGAGATATTATTACAGATGGCAGACAAATTGTGGTTGAAAGCAAAGAATATCAGAAAGATGTTTATGTGTGTTTTACTGACTATGGAAAGGGATTGAGAATTCCGGAAGATTTAATTGTGTTTGTGAAGATATGGTACATAGACCGAGAGGCAGTCATTTGAACAGAACCAGGGTATACGGTTACTGTTGTTAGGTGTCATTGAGTTGACTTCAACTCAAGTGACCCTATGTACAACCGAACAAAACAAAGGCTCAGTCCTAGACCATCCTCAAAATATTTACTATACTTGAGCACATTGTTGCAACCACTGTGTCAATCCATCTTATTATTTATTTATTTATATTTATTTTTTTATTGTGATTTGGGTGAAGATTTACAGAGCAAATTCACTTTCCATACAGCAGTTTACATATACTTTGTCT
>NW_006926710.1:7585-8426 GCF_000298275.1 Orycteropus afer afer | reverse complement strand
ATCAGCCAGTTCTTTTTGGTACAGAGACTCTGTGTATTCCTTCCATCTTCTTTTGATGTGTCTTGCATCATTCAAGATTTTGCCCACAGAATCTTTAGATATTGCAACTCGGGGCTTAAATTTTTTTCCTCAGTTCTTTCAGCTTGAGAAATGCTGAGCATGTTCTTCTCTTTTGGTTTTCTAACTCCAGGTCTTTGTACATTTCATTATAGTAATTAGCTTTGTCTGCTCGAGCTGCTCTTTGAAATCTTCTGTTCAGCTCTTTTATCTTGTCATTTCTTCCATTTGCTTTTGCTACTCTCCCCTCAAGGGCAAGTTTCAGAGTCTCTTCTGTCATCCATTTTGGTTTTCTCTTCTTTTCTCATCTTTTTAGTGACCTCTTGCTTTCTTCAAGGATGATGTTCTTGATGTCATCCCACAATTATTCTGATTTTTGGTCATTGGTGTTCAATGCATCAAATTCATTCTTACATGGTCTCTATATTCAGGAGAGATATAATCAAGGTTATATTTTGTCTCTCGTGGACTTGTTTAAATTGTCTTTAACTTCAAGTTGAATTTGATTATGAGCAGTTGATTGTCTCTTCCACAATAAGCTCCTGGCCTTGTTTTGGCTGAAGATATTGGGCTGTTCCATCACCTCTTGCCACAGATGTAGTCAATTTGATTGGTGTGTGTTCCATCTGGCAAAGTCCATGTGCACAGCCACTGCTTGTGTTGTTGAGAAAAGGTATTTGCAATGAATAAGTCATTGGTCTTACAAAATTCTACCATGCAATATCCAACATTATTTCTGTCACCAAGGCCAAATTTTCCAACTACTGGTGATTGTTTTTTGTTT
>NW_006926710.1:5071-6780 GCF_000298275.1 Orycteropus afer afer | reverse complement strand
TAAAGTTGCCCAGTAATGTATTAGACAGTGTTTCTCTGCTATTCATAAGGTTTTCCCTGGCCAATTTTTGAGAAGTGGATGGCCTACTCCTTCTTGCTAGTCTGTCTTAGTCTGTAAGCTGAGTTGAAACCTGAGCACAATGAGCAACTCTGCTGGCATCTGAAACACCAGTGGCACAGCCTCAAGCCTCACAGCAACGTACAAGCCCCAAAGGATGACAAACTGACATACATCTTTGTCTCCCTTAGCTGTTGGAAACTTCTGCACCTTCCTCTTACCTAATTCCTACCTGGAACCTGCCACTTTGTGGTCCCTGGCTGCTCCCTCCTTTTCCTGGCTCCAGGGGGCTTAGGGCCTAGCCTCACTTCCCTCCCCTTTACCTGGATATCCTGCTGCTCCAGAGGTCCCCAGCCTCTCCTGCTCCCCCCCTTTCCTGGCTCTAAGGGGCTTGGGGTCTAGCCTTGCCTCCTGCCCCTTTTTACCTGGATACTCTGCTGTTCCTCAGGTCTCCAGCCTCTCCTACTCCCTCCCTTTCCTGGCTCTAGGGGGCCTGGGGCCTAGCCTTGCCTCCCACCCCTTTTTACCTACTGCTCCACAGGTCCCCAGCTTCTCCTGCTTCCTCCCTTTCCTGGCCATTTACAATCACTACCAAAAAGATAAAATATTTAGGAATAAATCTTAACAGAGACACAAAAGACCTACACAAAGAAAACTATAAAACGCTACTACAAGAAACTACAAGAGATATACATAAATGAAAGCACATGCCTTATTCATGGATAGGAAAACTGAATTTTGTGAAAATGTCAAATACTACCCAATGCAATGTACACATTCAATGAAATCCTGATCCAGATTCCATTTTTAAGGACATGGAAAAAATAATCACTAATTTCATATGGAAGGGAAAGAGACCTCAGATAAGCAAAGCACTATTGAAGAAGAACTAAGTAAGAGGTCTTACACTCCTAGGTCTCAAAACCTATCATACAGCCACAGTAGTCAAAACAGCCTGGTACTGGTACACTGACAGACACATAGACCAATGGAACAAAATCGAAAACCCATTCGTCTATGAACAGCTGATCTTTGGAAAAGGGCCAAAACCCATTAAATGGGGGAGAGATAGCCTCTTTAACAAATGGTGCTGGCAAAATTTTATATCCACTTGCAGAAAAATGAAATAAGACCCATACCTCCCTGTTACACAAAAATGAACTCAAGTTGGATCAAAGACTTAAGTGTAAAACCCAAAGCTATAAAGCTCATCAAAGATAAAATAGAGGCAACCAGAGGGACCCTAATCTATGGTATAAATAGACTATCAAGCATAACCCAAAATGCAGAGGCCGTGGACGAGAAGCTAGATTACTGGGACCTTTTAAAAATTAAATTCTTATGTACATCTAAAGACTTCTCCAGAAGGGAGATTGGGAAAAAATATTTGGCTATGACATATCTGACAAGGGACTTATCTTCAAAAGTTATGGAAAATTTCAACATCTCTGCACCAAAAAGACAAACAACCCAATTAAAAAATGGGCAAGGGACATGAACAGACACTTTACTAGAGAAGATATACTGGCAGTCAACAAACACATGAGGAAATGCTCATGATCACTAGCCATTGTTGTTGTTGTTGTTGTTGTTATGTGCCGTCGAGTCGGCCCTGACTCATAGCGACCCCTCCTTGGGTTTCCGAGGCAGTA
>NW_006926710.1:2051-4811 GCF_000298275.1 Orycteropus afer afer | reverse complement strand
TATAGAAAAAGATATGGTGTTTCCTTAGAAAAGTGAAAACAGAAATACCATTTGGCCCAGCAATTCCATTACTAGGGATATATCCTAAGAAGGTGAGAGACAAGACATGAGCAGATATATATACATCCATGTTCATTGCAGTACAATTCACTATAGCAAAAAGAGGGAAACAATCTAAATGCCCATCAACAGATGAATGGATAACCAAACTATGGTACATTCACACAATGAAATACTATGCAACATTAAAGAATAACGAATACACGAATCATCTCACAATGTGGGTGAATCTGGAGGACATTATGTTGAGTGAAATAAGTCAATCACAGAAGGACAAATATTGTGTGAGCCCATTATTGTAAAAAGTCAAAGAAAGATTTACTCAGGGAAGGAAATTCACTTTGTTGGTTACCAGGGATGGGAGGGAAGAAGGGGGAAAATTTCAGACTAGTTGGGGGTTGATTTGGGTGAGGGAAAGGACTGTATGCAAAGAGTCTGTGACCAGCATGATGACATTGGGGAAAGAAGGACACTGAAATGTGCACATAAGATAAGACAACAGAGGCAAATACTAGTTACAGGCACAATACTGCATTGCCACTAACATCAAACACCAGGCTATGGATAAATGTATAGACAGGTGAGAAGATTAAGTGGGGGTAGGCCAACAGGAATATACCCTAGACTGGGGATAGATTAGGCTGAAGATTATCTTACATATGCACTTGGGTTACAAAATTAGCTACGTACATTACAGATGCAACAGAACACAGAGTTGGAGTAACTTCCCAGAGACAACCAAACACCTTGAGAGAGAATCACTGGGTCTGCGGAGTCAGGACCATAGTCTGGGGGGACATCATGTTCAATTGGCACAACATAGTACATAAAAATCTTGTTCTACAACCTGCTTTGGTGAATAGTGACTGGGGTCTTAAAAGCTTTTGAGCAGCCATCTAAGATGCAACTATTGGTCTCCTCTCATCTGAAGCAAACAGTGAAGAAAATCAAAGGCATCTGGAAACAAGGATAAGATGGACCATGAGGACCTCAGCCTTCATGACCCCAAGACCAGAAGAACTAGATGGTGCCCAGCTACCAATGCCAACAACTCAGAAAGGGTTCAAAACTGGAGATCCTGGATAGTGTGGGAGGAAAAATGTGGAACAAAATTCAAAAACACAAAAATGACCAGAATTACTGGTTGGATAGAGACTGGTGGAACCCTCGTGTTCTGGTTACCTACTGCTACTCTGACAAGAATATACCACAAATGGGATGGCTTTAACAAACAGGAGTTTATTCTCTTACACTTTGGAGGCTTTAAGTCCAAGTTCAAAGTGCCAGGCTCTAGGGGCTGGGTGAAAGACCCTCAACCTTGACCTTCTGGCCTCTTGCTCCTGGCTCACTGAAGCTGGAGGCTTTTCTTCACTCAGCTGCTGGCTGCTGAGGCTGACAATCCCAAGGTTGACAAGTAAAAAGGCACAGTCCCATTGTTACCAAATCACATGACAGGCCATTAATTCAAGTCCATTGAAAGTCCCAAGGTTAGCAGAATATGGCAGGCTGCTGAACAATGAAAGAACTACATGCAGAGTTCAAGCATGCTGTAAACTAGAGATCATTCCCCAAGGATTCTCCTTATGTACAGGAAGCAGAACACAGCCCTAAGGCAGTTACTCAGCTGCTCACAGTAGATTCCATCATGGAGTTGATGACCACATCATGGGGAATACTATATCCAGCTGCCCAACCACTCAATCAGGCCCAGCCAAGTTGCCACGCAAACTGAACTACCACACCCTGAGACTATGGCCCCAGGTTACCCTTTGTGCCTAGAAATTGATTCATTTCCATGAATTGGCTCAACAGTAGAAAGACCTACATGCAGAACACCTACCCCAGGGAGATGCACCCACCTACTCAAGGGAGATGTACCCTTTAGAACAAACAGCCATGAGACACCAGAGGGGTAGCATTCACATAGAGGGTAAGCTGGACCGACAGGAATGCAGTTAAGAAGGGCACAGGGAGGGGGTAGTCACAGGGAGGGGAGGGGAGGGGAGGGGAGGAGAGTTTTCTATGATTGGTGTGGTAGTTAAGTTTGTGTGTTATCTTGGCTGGGCCTGGTTGAGTGGCTGGGCGGCTGGATGTAGTATTCCCCTTGATGAGATTGGTAATGAGCTCCATGGTGGAATCTACTGTGAGCAGCTGAGTAGCTGCCTTAGGGATGTGGTCTGCTTCCTGTATATAAGGAGAAGCCTTGGGAATGATCTCTAGCTTTTTGGCATGCTTGAATCCTGCATGTAGCCAAGTTGTTGTTCAACAACCTGCCACACCCTGCCAATCCTGGTTCTTCTTCTGGACTTGAATTACCAGCCTGTCATGTTGTTTGGTAATACTGGGACTGTGCCTTTTTACTTGTCAGCCTTGGGCTTGTCAACCTCAGCAGCCAGCTGTCTGAGTGAAGAAAAGCCTCCAGCTTCAGTGGGCCGGGAGCAGGAGGCAAAGCTGAAGCCCAAGGCTGAGGGGTTTTCACCCAGCCCCTAGAGCCTGGCACTTTGAACTCAGACTTAAAGTCTCCAAAATTGTAAGAGAATAAACTCCTGTTTGTTCAAGCCATCCCATTTGTGGTATTTTCTGTTAGAGTTGCATAGAGGTCACCAACATTGGGGATGGTAATTGGGGTGTGAAATCAAACGTGCATAAACTATTGAACATAAAACAAATTTGCTTTGTAAATTTATTTAAATAAATAAA
>NW_006926710.1:0-1810 GCF_000298275.1 Orycteropus afer afer | reverse complement strand
ACTCCTTTCTTGCCCATACACCTTTTTCCCCCCACAATTATGGGGTTTCCTAGGGAAGCAATATATTACACGTCAAGTTCCGGAATGCTTAGGATACAATTCTTCAATCAGGACGGCCTCCGCTTGGTCATGCCCTCAAGTACGTCTCTCTGGCCCTTGGCCTCTCAGCCTTGCCTCTGCCCACCTCAGGCAAGTGGTACAGAGCTCTTTCAGCTCTGCCAATAGGTGCACCCCACTCCACTAGCAAGCTTTCTACCCAAAGGCACTCAGCTTTCTCACTCTGTGGGCCAGCAAGCCTGCCACTCTGTCTCATGCTATTGTCTTGATTCTGCTGCCACTGCTGCTGCCATCTCTCTGCCATATCTCTACCATCTCTCTGCCATTGTCTTGAGTCCAAGGACACACTCCACTCCTGGCTTCTCTCTTGATGTCAGTGAGATCCCCATTTCTGCCTCTGGGATGGCTCATTTTAAGCCTAGTGAGATGACAAAACTGACCGATCCCCACATTATTTATCCCCACCAATCCCATACACATTATTTCCATGGTCCCACCCCACAAGAGTGCCTACTACCTTATTTACATTATTAGCAATGTATCTAATACCCTGGGAGTTCTGGTGGTGTAGTGCCTAAGGCATTTGACTGCTAACCAGAAGGCTGGCGGTTTAAACCCACCAGCCACTCCTCAGAAGGAAGGTTGGGCAATCTACTTCCATAGTGATACTGCCTCGGTAACCCAAGGAGGGGTCGCTATGAGTCGGAGCCGACTCAACGGCATATAACAACAACAACAACATGTCTCCTTGAACTGCCTCCATCTTCTAGTCATAGAAAATCTACATTTTCTGGAAGACACCATAGTCTTTCACATCCCTGTACCTTCTTCACACTGTTCCCTTTGCCTGGAATGTTCTTCTTTCCTTGTCTTGGCAAATAAACACCTACTTCTCAGCCCCAGCACAACTTCACATGCTCTGTGGAACCTCTTCTGACTCTCCCAGGCAGGATTCACACACCTCCCTACATGCAACAATTCCCTAACATGAGCTGCAAAACTGGGCCTTATTTATCTTTAAATGCTTAACCTCCAAGAACAGTGCCTAGTCCCTAACCGGAGTTCCATGAATGCTTGTTGAACAAGAGCACAAAGACAACCAAATATCTACACTTGTTACAACTGTGTGCAACGTTATAGTAAATAGATTTTCAGTGAAATTTTGAGGATCTGTCCTGTATATGAAATGACTAAATTTAATATATCAACTTGAAGATATTTATTTGGAATATTTGGTCCTTTTCAGTCACTTTCTGACTCTTGGCTGTGTTATGAGTAGTTGCTGGACTTATAAATGTGGAGTAATTAGTATAATGTGCTCAAGATTCAGTATAAAGGATGCAATATTTTTAAAAAAGAATTAAAAATGTAATTCTTACACTGAAGTCTATTGCTAAACATTCTGGACAGGAGGAAGGCAACCTCCCTCCTGGTACTAGCTCAGCAACTAGCTTGGGCAGGTCAATGAATTTTCTGGGTTTCAGTTGCCTGCAAATGAGAGATTTGAAAAAGATGATGTCTAAGTTCTCCTCCAGCTCAAATATCCTATAATTGTGTGAAGTCAGTTTCTGAAAAGAAGGTTGATGTGTTTTGCATTACAGAGCATTTTCTCCCTTGGGTATTTTATTCTGACTCAGGAATATAAACTCAGGTTCTCTTAAGAGTACAAGCATGATCAGGAGGCGGGGCAAGATGGCGGACTAGGCAGAAGGATTGCACAGACCCTCTTCAACAAAGAAAAGGGAAACCAATT
>NW_006926709.1:0-8072 GCF_000298275.1 Orycteropus afer afer | reverse complement strand
GGTCTGTGCAGTCCTTCTGCCTAGTCCACCATCTTGCTGGAACTCCCCTAGAGTTCTTCTTTCAAGCTGCCATTTCTTCTATTATTAAATAATTAGTTAAGAAAACAAAAAGTTACAGTACACCAATTTTATCAGTTAGTTGTAATGAAGTGAAAAGACTGAAATATCAACTAACAAGTTGCCATTGAGTTGATGACGACTCATGGTGACCCCAAGCTGTCAGAGTAGAACTGTTTTCTGTACAATTTTCAATGTCCTTTCTTTTGAGCCACCTCTAAGTGGACTCTGATCTCCAACCATTCAGTTATTAGTCAAGTACGTTAAGTATTTATACCACCTAGTAAATGCAAGACAAATTTTGAGATTAAAGAAAAGTCAATTGGTGTTTTTACATTTGGCGTATACAGCCGATGGAAAGAACATGAGAAATGTGCATGAAGAAGCATATATAGAAAGAGAGAGATGAAAAAAATAGGAAAAAATTATTAAATAAAAATTACAGCTTACTTACAGTTTCCGTAAAAGGTAGTGCTAGTCACTATTTTACAGTGATAAAGATACCTTGATAAGTACTAAAAAAAAAAAAAAAAAAACTCACTGCCATTGTGTCATTATGACTCATAGTGACCCCTCCTTGGGTTTCTGAGGTAAATCTCATAGTGACCCCTCCTTGGGTTTCCAAGGCAGTATCTCTAGGGAAGTAGATTGCCCAATCTTCCTTCTGAGGAGTGGCTGGTGGGTTTGAACCACAAGCTTCTGGTTAGCAGTCAAATGCCTTAGGCACTATGCCACCAGGTCTCCCACCTTGATATATATTGACCTTTAATGTCAATGAGATGTCCTGGATAGAAAACAATAATCATTTTGCATTATAACATACAGGGAATATTAAGGTGTCTCCATTTTGCTCTCAAAATGTTGTTGTTAGGTGCCATTGAGTCAGTTCTGACTCATAGTGACCCTACATACAACAGAATGAAACACTGCCCAGTCCTATACCATCTTCACAATTAAAGTTTCCATGTTTGAACCCATTGTTGCAGCCACTCTTTTTGCTGACCCTCCACTTTATAAGCATGATGTCCTTCTCCAAGGGCTAATTGTGGTATTTAAGGTTATGTGTCAGCTTGTTTAGGCCTTGTTTTGAGCGGCTGGGTAGCTGGATGTAGTTATTTCCCATGATGAGACTGGTAATAAACTCCATGGCGGAGTCTGCTGTAAGCAGCTGAGTAGCTGCTTTAGGGATGTGGTCTGTTTTCAGTATGTAAGACATTTTGAGAAATGTCTCTGAGCTTTTTGGGACACTTGGGTCCTGCATTTAACAAAATCTTCATTTAGCAGCCTGCCATGTTACTTGCCAATCTTGGGATTGTTTCTGTATGTGTACTTGAACTAGTGGCCTGCTATGTTGTTTGATAATCTTGGGACTGTGCCATTTTACTTGTCAACCTTCAGTCTGTCTGCTTCAGCAGCCAGCATCTGGCTAAGAGATGCCTCCAGCTCTAGTGGGCTGGGAGCATGATGCAGAGCTGAAGCCCATAGCCAAGGGGGCTTCCCCAGCCCCTAGACTTGACACTTTGAACATGGATTTCCAGCATCCTAAACTGTAAGAGAATAAATCCCTGTTTATTAAAGCCATACATTTGTGGTGTTACTATTATAGCTGTACTAGACGACCAAAACAGAATTTGGTACTTAGAGTAGGGTGCTGCTCTAACAGACACTCAAAATGAGGAAACAGAAGTGGATTATGTCCTTGACCCAAGTTCCCTGTGCTGAGACCACAGCAGATAGATTGGCAGTGAGACAGTGGTAGCACAGCTGAGAGACCAGCATGAGACAGAGCGACAGGCTTACCAGCCCATGGAGAAGAAAGCTGAATGCCTTTGGGCAGGTGGCTTTCTGGCAGAGTGGATTGCCTTTGGGCACTAGTTGGTAGAAAAAATCAGCTTGAGATGGAGTAGCAGGCCTGCTGGCCCATGAAGCAAAAAGCTGAGTGCCTTAAGGAAGGAAGCTTCCTGGAGTTGTAGATTGCCTTTGGGCATTAATAGGCAGAACTTGAGAGACCAAGGAAATGGGAAGAAGAGATGCCTCAGCCTCAAAGGGTAGGACCTTGGCCTCTGGGGGTGGAATTACCAGAGCCTCATAAATTTCAAAGAGTCAGACCTTCACCAACTTGATTCTAGAATGTGGGGCTGCTGTATATGAGGGTCAGTGGGATGGAGCCATATACACAGCTCAAAAGTGAGGGGGACAGGGCTGACATTCCCAAGAGGCAGAAGAATGCAGCCTGTCAGGCCAAAGGGGTGAGGTTGCCATTCAGATGATCTAGGAGACTAGAGCCACCCAATGAAGGAGATCTGTATAGGGGCCAAGTTGACAAGGGGTGGAATTGTGGTTATGAACGTTATGTGTCAACTTGTCTGGACCTGGTTTGAGTGGCTGGGTGGCTGGATGTAGTTATTCCCCATAATGAGACTGGTAATCATCTCCATGGTGGAGTCTGCTGTGACCAGCTGAGTAGCTGCTTTAAGGATGTGGTCTGCTCCCAGTATATAAGGAGAAGCTTTGAGAATGGTCTCCATGCTTTTTGTCACACTTGGACCTGCATTTAGCTGAGTATTCTACTCAGCAGTCTGCCATTTTGCCTGCTGATCTGGGGACTGTTTCTGGAGTTGAACTAGTGTGACCTGTTGTGTTGCTTGGGGACTGTGCCATTTTACTTGTCGACCTTGGGTTTGTCAGCCTCAGTAGCCAGCAGCTGCCTGAAGTAAGAGATGCCTTCAACTCCAGTGGGCCAAGAGCAAGATGCAGAGCTGAAGCCCAAACTCAAGTGGCCTTCACCCAGCCCCTAGAGCGGGCACTTGGAACTCGGACTTCTAGCCTCCTACACTGTAAGAGAATAAATCCTTATCTGTTGAAGTAATCCAATTGTGGTATTTTTGTTATAGTGGCACTAGAAAACCAAACTCTAGTCCTTCCGGATAACATGGCTAAAGTACAAAAGACGGTGTCTTGCCATCTTTGCTTCTAAGGAGCATTGCTGTCTCTACTTCTTCCAAGCTAGATTTTTTCTTTCTTCCAGAAGTCCATGGAATATCCAGTATTCTTTGCCAATAACATAATTCAAAGGCATCAATTCTTCTTCAGTATTCCTTATTCATTGTCAGGCTTGTGGACACATGTGAGGTGATTGAAAATAGCATGGCTTGAGTCAGTTGTACCTTAATCCTCAAAGTGACTTGTTTGTTTTTAACACTTAATAGAGGTCTTTTGCAACAATTTTCCCAATGCAGATGTTTGGATTCTTGACTGCTGTTTTCATGGACATTGATAGTGGATCCATGTAAAATGAAATCCTTGACAACTTTAATCTTTTCTCCATTTATCTTTGAACCAAAAACTCCAAACTGACTGCTGTTGAGTTGGTTCCAACACATAGTGACCCCTCCCTGGGTTTGTGAGGCAGTATCTCTATAGAAGTAGATTGCCCAGTCTTCCTTCCGAAGAGTGGCTGCTAGGTTTGAACTGCCAGCCTTCTGGTTAGCAGGCAAATGCCTTAGGCACTTTCTTATTATTACAGTTGTGAGTGTTTTCTGTTTTCTTTATGTTAAGTTGTAATCAATACTGAAGACTGTCATCTTTGATCTTCATCAATAAATAAGTGCTTCAATCCTCTTTATTATCAACAAGCAAGGTTGTGTCATTGTATATCACGGGTTGGCAATGAGTCTTCCTCCAACAGCAAAATGTACACAATTCTTTTTAAAAATGCTAA
Source organism: Orycteropus afer afer (assembly GCF_000298275.1). NCBI lineage: Eukaryota > Metazoa > Chordata > Mammalia > Tubulidentata > Orycteropodidae > Orycteropus > Orycteropus afer. Next base: position 4,294 of record NW_006926709.1, on the reverse strand, counting down.
GTACTAATTTGAAAGCATTCTATCTCATCAATATAAAAAAGACAGACTATAATTTTTTTGTAAGGTTACTTTTACAACTGAAAATACAGAGAATTTTGATTTAGACCCAAAATAACTCAAATAGATGAGGTAATACATTCTTTTGCATCACTTCTACATAAGCTATATTCTTTGAGGTTTCTAAGTGGTTTAAAGGCAATTTTATAGGTTGAAATATTGTCCTTTCCAGTTTTATGGCCAGAGCAAAACAGTACTTGTCTGGAATGCATGTAATATTGCACACGGGGTTAATTAGGTTAGGGATGAATTAATTTGTAACAATTTCCGTTATTTGACAGGCATCAATAATATAGTATATTACTTGCATTCCAGACATCAGCATACTGCCATGACCCAGTCAGATTCAATTTAGGAAAATCTGAGATCATATAAATATTTTATTATTGATTTTTTTGAAGCATCATATTTTACAATCAGATCTGGTCATAAAAAAAAAAGCATAATAACTTGAAGAAATATTTTAGAAATCTATACTACTGATGAATGAGAATTGTGCTTTCTGTAGTGAAAAATAACTTGATGTTCTCTTCCTGGGATAAGATGATAATTCTGTCCATTATAAAATCTACTAAGAAAGCTCCTTTTCCAAGCAAACTGAATAATTCTTCTTTTCCTTTTTAAATAATTCACTTAAATGATCATTCTTGGGGCTGTGATGTTCCTACTTATTGGTGTCTAGCATCGAAAATCCCCTAATTCTTGGATGGGATATTTGGGAGAGTTTTGTGTTGCTTTGATAATTTTGTGACTCTGTTTTTTTTTTTTAATAAAATAACTCTTTTCATTTCTAAAAGTTTCACATCAGTGATTTAACTTCTCCTAAAAAACCCCCTCATGTATCCAGGCCCTCATTCATTTGCACATAATAATCAAGTAAAGAATGTCAGACTAACTTGATGAGGGAAAGTTATGTTGATGGAATCTACTGTTAAATGCATTAAGCTTCGAAACAAATGTTCACATTCATAAAGCATCTAATTGTAGAACTTTTGATGATGCATATGCCAAGCAGAATCTAATGACAAGACAAAAAAAAAAGACAAAAAAAACACAAAAATGACACCATTTAAGAAAGATAGACTTATAAGTCACAAGAATTGTTATTAGCAATGTATTTCTTGTTCTATAGGCATTTGAAAATGTGTGATATGTTACTCAAATGTTTATACTGTTAATTACATTTAAATAATAAACAATGCTGTGGAATGAGAATTACACATACACACATTTGTGCACTTATACACAAGCACACATCATACCCAACAAATGACAACTGTTGTATCATATGTTTTGTAGATCTAGGACACTGCTTAATCCAGATATTTTTTGTGTGTTTTTCATATTTTATTCACCATAATTTATTCTTCTCATCTTCTTCTTGGGTGGCACAGACAGTTTTTGCTAGGCTATTGAAAAGTGGCCAGTTCAAATCCACCCAGTAGCACCATGGAAAAAAGTTTTGGTGGTCTATTTCCATAAGATTACAACTACTGAAAACCTAATGGTATGAAGTTCTGTTCTGAAACATGTGAGGTTACTATGAAACAGAATCAACTCAATGGCAGTGCGTTTATTATTCACAGACCCCATTGATCAATCACTCTCTCTATCTACAGTTTTGATATAATTTCCTTATCCAGAAGATACCAATTAGACACTTTTCTATATTTATATTCATAAGTGCAATTTCTTCTTTTTCTCTAATTTTCTTAGAAAAAAGAACTTTTGAAGAGAGTGATTGACAGCATAAGAGAGGTGGAATAAAGCCAACATGGCATGAGTATTGTGTCCTAGATAATATTAATGTGTGCATGCACACATGTTGTTGTTGTTGTTGTTATGTGCCGTCAAGTCAGACCCGACTCATAGCGACCCCTCCTTGGGTTTCCGAGGCAGTATCACTACAGAAGTAGATTGCCCCATCTTCCTTTCGAGGAGTGGCTGGTGGCTTTGAACTGTCAGCCTTCTGATTAGCAGTCAAGTGCCTTAGGCACTACACTATCAGAGCTCCCGCATGCACACATACACACCCATAAATATGTATACTGCATATGACTGTTATTGTTGTTGTTATGTGCTGTGGAGTCGGCTGTGACTCATAGCTATCCCTCCTTGGGTTTCCAAGGCGGTATCGCTGCAGAAGTAGATTGCCCAATCTTCCTTTCAAGGAGTGTCTGGTGAGTTTGAACCTCCAGCTTTCTGGTTAGCAGTCAAGTGCCTTAGGCACTATGCTACCAGAGCTCCCAGCACATATGTTGTTAGATGCGTGGAGTCACTTCCAACTCATAGAGACCCCATGCACAGCAGAAAGAAACACTGCCCAATCCTGCGCCAGCTCCATGATCCTTGCTATACTTGAGCCCATTGTTGCAGCCACTGTGTCAATCCATCTCGTCGAAGGCCTTCTCCTCTTTTGTTGACCCTCTACCCTACCAAACATGACATCCTTCTCCAGGGAATGGTCCCCTCTGACAACATGAACAAAGTAGGTGAGACGAAGTCTGGCCATCCTCGCTTCTAAGGAGCATCTCAGCTGCACTTCTTCCAGGACAGATCTTTCAGTTCTTTTGGCAGTCCATGGTACCTTCAGCAATTTTTGCCAGCACCATAATTCAAAAGAATTAACTCTTCTTCAGTCTTCCTTATTCATTGTCCAGCTCTCACATGCATACAAGGTGACTGGAAATATCATGGCTTGTGTCAGGTGCATCTTACTCCTCAAGAAGACATCCTTGTTCCTCAAGACTTGAAAGAGTTCCTTTGCAGCTGACCTGCCCAGTGCTACACATCATCTAATGTCCTGACTGCTGCTTCCATTGGCATCGATTGTAGAACCAAGCAACATGAATTCTTTGAGAACCTCAATCTTTTCTCCATTTATCATGATGCTGCTTATTGGTCCAGTTGTGAGGATTTTTGTCTTCTTTATATTGATATGTAATCCATACTGCAGAGTGTGTTCCTCAATCTTCATCAGTAAGTGCCTCAAGTCATCCTCACTTTCACCAAGCAAAGTTGTATCATCAGCATATCTCAGTTTGTTAATGATTCTTCCTCTAATCCTAATGCCACATTTTTCTTCATGTAGTCCAGCTTCTTGGATTATTTGCTCAGCATATAGATTGAATAAGTATGGGGAAAGGATACAACCCTGATGCACTCCCTTCCTGGTTTTAAACCATGCAGTGTCCCCTTGTTCCATTCGAATGACAGCCTCTGGTCAAGTACAGGTTCCTCATGAATACAATCAAGTGTTCGGGATTGCCATTCTTCTCAAAGTTATCCATAATTTGTCATGATCCACACAATCAAATGCCGTTGTACAGTCAATCAAGCACAAGTAAACATCTTTCTGGTATTCTTTGCCTTGAGCCAAGGTCACTCTGACGGCAGCTATGATATCCCTTGTTCCACATTCTCTTCTGAATCCAGCTTGCACCTCTGGAAGTTCTCTGTCAATATACTGCTGTAAACATTTTTGCATTGTTTTCAGTAAGATCTTACTTGTGTGTGATATTAATGATATTGTTTGATAATTTCCACACTCTGTGGGATCACCTTTCTTTGGAATGAGTACAAATATGGATCTCTTCTAGTCAGTTGGCCAGGTAGCTGTCTTCCAAATCTCTTGGCATAACCAAGTGAGTGCCTCTAGTGCAGCATCTGTTTGTTGAAATGTCTTGATGGATGTCCTGTCAATTCCTGGAGCTTTGTTTTTTGCCACTTCCCTCATTGCAGCTTCAACTTCTTACTCCAGTACTACTGTTTCTTTGTCTTATGCCACCTCCTGAAATGGATGAACATAGACCAATTCTTTTGGGTACAGTGATTCTGTGTATTCCTTCCATCTTCTTTTGATGTTCCCTGCATCATTCAGTGTTTTGCCCTTAGCATCTTTCAATATTGCAACTCGAGGCTGAAATTTTTCCTCAATTCTTTCAGCTTGAGAAATGCCAAGCCTGTTCTTCCCTTTTGGTTTTCTAACTCCAGGTCTTTGAACATTTCATTATAGTACTTGGCTTTGTCTTCTCGAGCTGCTCTTTGAAATCTTTTGTTCAATTCTTTTATCTTGTCATTTCTTCCATTTGCTTTAGCTACTCTCCACTCAAGGGCAAGTTTCAGAGTCTCTTCTGTCATACATTTTGGTCATCTCTTTTTCTGTTGTCTTTTTAGAGACCTCTTGCTTTCTTCATGGATGATGCTCTTGATGTCATCCCACAATTCATCTGGTTTC
>NW_006926708.1:7148-9455 GCF_000298275.1 Orycteropus afer afer | reverse complement strand
GTTCTTCCATTTATGTAGATCTCTTATGGTTCCTTGAAGTAGTGTTTTGTAGTTTTCTCTGTACAGGTCTTTTGTGTCCGTTGTGAGATTTATTCCCAAGTATTTTATTTTTTTGGTAACTATTGTAAATAGTATTGATTTCCTTTTCAGCAATCTCTTTGCTGGTGTAGAGGAATCCAAATGATTTTTGTATGTTTTTCTATCCTGCCACTTATGCTAAATCTCTCAATTAGTTCCACTAGTTTTTTTTTGTTTGTTTGTTTGTTGTTGTTTGTTTGTTTTTTGCTGACTCTCTTAGGTTTTCTAGGTATAAGATCATATCATCAGCAAATAGGCATAGTTTGACTTCTTCCTTACCAATTTGGGTGCCTTTGATTTCTTCTTGCCTTATTGTCCTACTTAGGACTTCCAATACAATGTTGAATAGAAATGGTCATAGAGGGCATACTTGTCTGGTTCCTATTTGCAAGGGGAATGGTTGCCATCTCTCTCCACTGAGAATAATACTGGCTGCTGGTTTTGCATATATGTCCTTTATTATGTTGAGGAATTTCCCTTCTATTCCGATTTTGCTGAGAGTTTTGATCAGGAATCGGTGTTGGATTTTATCAAATGCCTTTTCTGCATCGATTGATATGATTATGTGGTTCTTTTCCTTGTTTTATTCATGTGATGGATGACATTGATTGTTTTTCTAATGTTGAACCATCCTTGCATACCTGGTATGAACCCCACTTGGTCATAATGTAGTATTTTTTTTTTTTTTAATGTATGTTGTTAAGAGTCTGTTGGCTAGTATTTTGTTGAAGATTTCTGCATCTATTTCATGAGGGATGTTGGTCTGTAGTTTTCCTTTTGAGTGATGTCTTTACCTGGTTTTGCTATCAAGGTTATGCTTGCTTCATAAAATGAATTTGGGAGGATTCCATCCTTTTCTATGTTCTGAAATAGTTTGAGTAGATTGGTGTCAGTTCTTCTCTGAATGTTTGGTAGAATTCGCCAGTAAAACCGTCTGGGCCAGAGCTTTTTTTTGTTGGTAATTTTTTAATGACCTTTTCAATTTCTTCTTTTATTATGGGTCTGTTTAAATTTTCCACTTCAGCTTCTGTTAGTTTAAGTGAAATAGTATGTTTCTAGAAATCTGTCCATTTCTTCCAGATTTTCGAATTTGTTGGAGTATAGTTCTTCATAGTATCCTCATATTATCCTTTTAATTTCTGTTGGTTCTGTTGTGGTGTTGCCTAATTCATTTCTTATTCACATTATTTGTATTCTCTCCCTCTTTTCCTTTGTTAAATTTGCCAGTGGTTTGTAAATTTTATTAATCTTCACAAAGAACTAACTTCTAGTCTTGTTGATTTTTTTCTATTCTCTTTCTATTTCCTATTTCATTTAGTTCTGCTTGAATCTTTAATTTCTTTTCTTCTGGTGACTAGGTTTTTTTGCTGTTGTTTTTCTAATTTTTGGAGATGTTGGATTAAGATGTTGATTTTGTCTCTTCTCTTTTGATTTGTGCATTTATTGCTATAAATTGGCCTCTGATCACTGCTTTTGCTGTGTCCCAAAGATTTTGGTATGTTGTGTTTTCATTTTCATTTGATTTAAGAATTTTTTTAAGTTCATTTTTTATTTCTTCTATTACCCAGTTGCTTTCAAGGAGGGTGTTATTCAGTTTCCGTTTATTTGCTCTTTTTACATTCATCTTCCTATTAATGATTTCTAATTTTACAGCATTATGATCTGAGAAGTTGCTTTGCAGTATTTCAATATTTTTAAATTTATTGAGGCTTGCTTTGTGGCCTAACATATGGTCCATTCAGGTGTGGTGTAGTAAATTAAATGAAATGGCTTTTCCAGCCATAGTATTTGTTAACTCCCATGTTGCTGTGAGTAACTGAGTAGCTGCTTGTTATAGTCATGCACCTGGAGCAATACAAACCAATCTTCCCGGAGCTTCATTCCCTCTCAGGTGTACAGAATTCTGTGGTTAGTTTGGCCACTCTGCCAGCCTCAAAAGGAGGCCTCCTAGAGGCAGAAAGAGTCTCTCTGACTGTTGGCTGAGAAAGACGTGCTGCTGAGAGTAACATGCTGCTGATAGACATGAGAGAGACATGCCACTGAGAGAGAGACATGAGAGACATGCACTGCTGAGAGAAAGACATGCTGCTGAGACAGACTGAGAGAGACTGTCAGGTGAGACACTATCAGCTGAGAGATGGCTGGCTGACAGAGACTGAGTGCATTCCTGAACTTGAATTGTAGCCTGTTGCTTCCCTAATAAACCCCATAATCTGTGAGTTCTGTGTG
>NW_006926708.1:4767-6128 GCF_000298275.1 Orycteropus afer afer | reverse complement strand
GGCAAAGAATGCTGAAAGTACCATGGACTGCTAAAAGAACTACCAGATCTGTCCTGGAGGAAGTGCGGCCAAAATGCTCCTTGGAAGTAAGAATGGCCAGACTTCGTCTCACCTATTTTGGTCATGTTGTCAGAAGGGACCATTCCCTGGAGAAGGATGTCATGCTTGTAAAGTTGAGGGTTGATGAAAGAGGGGAAGGTCTTCAATGAGATGGATGGATATGGTGGCTACGACAATGGGCTCAAGTATAGCAAGGATCGTGGAGCTGGTGCGGGATCAGGTGGTGTTTCGCTCTGCTGTGCATGGGGTCGCTATGAGTCAGAAACGACTCTACAGCACCTAACAACAACAACAACACTATGACCGTGGAGTCATCTATTTGTCTTTTCAGTTCTGTTAGAGTCTGGTTTATGTATTTTGGGATTCTGTCATTGGGTGCATAGATAATAATTATTGTTATGTTCTCTTGTTCAATCTATCTTTTAATCATTATATAATGTCCTTCTTTGTCTCTTATGGTGGTTTTTGTCTTAAAGTCAATTTTATCAGAAAGTAATATTGACACTCCTGCTCTTTTATGGTTGCCATTTGCTTGATATATCTTTTTCCAACTTTTGATTTTTACTCTATTTTTGTCTTTCTCTCTAAGGTGTGTCTCTTGAACACAGCATACTGATAGGTTATGTTTTCTTATCCAGTCTGCAACTCTCTGTCTCTTGAGTGGTGCATTCAATCCATTGACATTCAGTATAATTATTGACAAATATGAATCTGTTGCTGTCATCTTGTTATCTGCTTTTTCGTGGTGTTGCTCATTTCTTTGTTCCACATAATTTTCTATGTTGTACTTGTTTTGTTTATGAATCATGTTATCATTTCCTTCATTGCTGTTGTTTTAGTATTAGCTAAATATTTGTGCTGGTCCTCTTTTTTATTTTGAGGTCAAGGTTTATCATTTTTCTTTGAGGTTACCCTGTGATTTATAATTTTCTTCCCAAGTTTAGAACAGTCCATTCTATCTTGCAGTTGTCTTGACTTCCCTACCACTTAGAAGTTCTATAACTACACCTTTTTCCCCCTCTTCTTGGTTTGTAGTTGTCCTCATTTGTCAATTGATGTCTCTGGTTCCCTGTTTACAATCTTGTAGGCTTATTTACTTTGGATACTTTCCTAACTGGGTTCGTTTCTGGGTTATGTCATCATGTGTGTTAATGGTCAGTTGTTGTTTGCTGTTACTGGTTCTCTGTCCAAAGAACTCCCTTTAGCATCTTTTGTAAGGTTGGTCTGGTTTTAACAAATTCCCTTAGTTTCTGCTTATCTGGAAAAGTCCTAATTTCATAATCATATTTGAGGGACAATTT
>NW_006926708.1:2519-4203 GCF_000298275.1 Orycteropus afer afer | reverse complement strand
ATGTCACTAATTCTGTCTTCCATTGATTCAATTCTACTCCTTTGCCTGTTCAATGTAGTATCTATTTCTGAAAATTTAGTATTAATCTTCTGGATTTATATCTGTAGATTTTGTATCATTTTGAATTTTTCATTCTTTTTTTCATTGTGTTCTTGTATTATGTTTTGAAATTTTTCTAGGGCTTTCTCTGTGTTTTCCTCAATTTTGTCAGGTTTTCCTTGATCTGTCTCAATCTGTTGAAGGTACCTAAATATAATTCTTTTGAATTCCTTATCAGGGAGTTTCAATGTTGCTTCTTCCTTAGGGATGTGTTCTGGGTCTGTATCCTGGTCCCTTGTTTCTCTTGCTTTATCTTGCTTCTTTGTGTGGACTGGGATGCTCTGTTGTCTCTGAGACATTGTGATGCTTTTGTGTTTATATTTAATTGGTGATTGTATGTTGGAGTGATTTGCCCAAGGTTTTTATTTTGTTTTGTTTGGATGTTATCTAAGTAAGCAGGGTACTGTGCTCCTCTACTCGCTAGTTGACAGCATTTGTACCCTCACCACTTGTCTCCTTTCCCTTTGTCAGCTTCCTGTATGTCCCTGCCGTCCTTGGCAAATGGATCCTATTCTTAGGTCTCTGGAATCCAAATGAGAATGCTGTCACTTTAAATATCCAACATCGCCATTGCTTGTAAACAATCAAAATGGCTGCACCCTCTGGACATCGGAAAGTCCACAACTCAGGTTGTCTCCCTCTTTGCTGTTTCCCTTGCTAGTCATCAGCCATCATCAGCACAGTCATCCCTGCAGTCCTGGTGACTAGGGCTGATCTTTAGGTCAATTCTCAGGTCCTAGTACCACTTGGAAATATTCAGGCTGAGTGCCATCAGAGTGGCTGAAAGTCCACAGCTCTCTTTCCATACTCATTGTTTTCATTCAGTTCTTTCACTAGTTGGTGCCTAATCCACTTCTGTATCCTTCCTTTCAAAGCTCAGGTCTCCAGGATTATCTTCTGTGTCTCTGTCAATTGGTTTCTTCTCTTAGTCTGTGTAGCTTGTCTGCCTATTCCCCCATCTTACCAGAAGTCCTCTCTTTTTATTCTTTTGGTGAGATCTTTTGATGTGCATAAGTGTCTAATTTTTAGGAGACCCAAGTCATCTGTTTTGTCTTCTAGTGTTTGTGCATTTTTAGTTATATTTCATAGAGTAATCATGCCCTGAATTAGAGTTCTTAAGTTTGTCTCTATTTTTTTCTTTGGTGGTCTTTATGGCTTTTGGTTTTACATTCAGGTCTTTGATTTAACATGAATTTATTCTTGTGTATAGTGTGAGATAGAGGTTCTGTTTCATTGTTCTGCAAATGGATATCCAGTTTTCCTGGCATCATTTATTAAAGAAACGATCTCTTCCTCATGCAATGAGTTTTGGCTATTTGTCAAAAATTAGCTGTCCATAGTTGGATGGATTTACTTTTAGGTTCTCAATTCTGTTCCACTGGTCTATGTGTCTGTTGTACCAGTACCAACTGTTTTAACTACTGGGGCTGTAGAGTAGGTTTTTAAATTGGGTAGAGATAACAGACTGTTTTAATTTTAAGAGGATTAATGTAAACTTTAGGATAACCACAAAGAACAGCAATAAATCTACTCACCAATATAAAGAAGTAAAGTAGAAAACCAAAAAGACTCAGTAAACACAAAA
>NW_006926708.1:0-955 GCF_000298275.1 Orycteropus afer afer | reverse complement strand
CCAAAAGAGAGCAGGAGGAGCCATATTAATTTCATGTAAAATTGACTTTAAGTCAAAATCCATTTTAAGAGATGAAGAAGGTTATTATACAATGATTAAAGGCTCAGTCTGCCAAGAAGACATAACAATAATAAGTATCTATGCAGCTGATGACAGAGCTCCAAAACATATAAAACAAACTCTAACAGAATTGAAAAGAGAAATAGAGAATTCTACAATAATAGTAGGAGATTTTAACAGACTACTTTCTACTGTGGTCTGAACAACTAGGAAGAAACTCAGAAAAGATACGGAAGATCTAAATGACACACTCAATCAACTTGACCTCACACAAAAACAGAATATTCCACGCAAGAGCAGCACGGTGCATATTCTTCTCCAATGCACATAGATCATTCTCCAGAATAGACCATATTCTAGGCCACAAAGCAAGCCTCAATAAATACAAAAACATCGACATAATACAAAGCATCTTTTCTGACCATAACACTATAAAAGTAGAAATCAATAACAGAACGAGTGAGGGAAAAGAAAGTTAAATACATGAAAACTGACTAGCACTTTACTTAAAAACTACTGGGTTGCAGAAGAAATTAAAAATGAAATTTAAAAATTCTTAGAATCAAATGAAAATAATACAGAACATACCAAAACTTCTGGGACACAGCAGAAGCAATGATTAGGGGAAAATATATAGTAATAAATGTTGTTGTTGTTGTTAAGTGCCATCAAGTCATTTCTGACTCATAGCGACCCCATGCACAGCAGAAGGAAACACTGCCCGATCCCACGTCAGCTCCATGATCCCCGCTATACTTGAGCCCATCATCACAGCCACCGTGTCAATCTATCTTATTGAAGGCCTCCCCCTCTTTTGTCGACCCTCCACCCTACCAAGCATATGACATCCTTCTCCAGGGAATGTTCCCTTCTGACAACATGACCAAAGTAGGTG
>NW_006926707.1:5774-8471 GCF_000298275.1 Orycteropus afer afer | reverse complement strand
CGTGGGATCGGGCAGTGTTTTGTTCTGCTGTGCATGGGGTCGCTATGAGTCGGAAACGACTCAACGGCACTTAACAACAACAACAACAATTCCATCAATAGACTTGAGCTCACACTTTAAAGACTTCCTAATTACTTAACAACCAAGTAGTTCTTCTAAAGTGGCCCTACTCCATACTAACCTTTCCTAAAAGGATGACTGAAGACTGGGTGCTAAAGCTAGGCATGGTGAAGACAGCAGAAGATTACACTAAAGCAAGGAGCCATCCAAGAAGTGATCAAAATAGAGAAGTCCATGCAGAAGAAAGTACCCCAACCTAAGTGTCATCAAAGGATTTTAAGTAAAATTCATAATCAACAGGAGGGAATGTATGAGACTTAAAGTCAGGGGTACTTGGTGTGTATAAATAGAGCAGTCTGGAAGTGGAGTTTTAACTGCAATTTAATGTCTTGGCATGAGTCTAGAATCCATGTTGAATTTTAAGCCTTTTCTAACCCCAGCTCCTCTAACCTTGATGCTGACAATGCACATAAAGGAGATACTCTTTTTCTCTGAGTTCTGGCAGGTGCAGGATACCACAATCTATTCCCAAAAGGTCTTTCCACTCTGGTCAAACAGATGCAAGATGTGATAGCTTATATCTGAAAGGTCTTGATCCACAGCATTATTGATACATCTTTTCAGTGGACCCTCAGAAACAGACTTGATTGAGAAAGCAATTTTTACAGAAGGTTACCTGAAGAACATGTTGTGCCATTTTCCTGTGACCATCCTGTAATAAACTGAAAAGCATGTATGCTTGCAATTTTGTACCCTTAACCAATCATGTAATCCCACATATATGTTATCCACCTGCTGTTGTTATGTGCCGTTGAGTTTGACCCGACTCATACCAACCCCTCCTCGGGTTTCCTAGGTGGTATCACTACTGAAGTAGATTACCCAACCTTCCTTCCCAGGAGTGGCTATCCACCTATACCTGCTAAATTCCCACTTTTAGATATTCTGTCTTCCATTCCTCTGATTGTCTTTCAGTCAATTATTGCTTTGTAACTTTTAGTTCCTGTTTTAACTGTACAAAAATATTTTCTTCCTCATTGTCTAGAATAGCAGCCATCTTTAGTCTGTCAGGGTGGTCCAGACAGTTTGTATCCTTCAATTAACTTTTGCTTTTACTTAAGCAGACTCTGTGATGATATGGAATGATCTGGAATCTTAGTGGGAAAAACTGGAGTATAGCAAGAATTTTTATTATTCTTCTGGGAGGATTCTGTTTTGATTTCCTTGAAGACTCATTCTCCAGTCATGCTTTCTGAGAACCCTGATTTTGGCCTCTGAGCTACTTTTTCCTGATTCTTAGCTTGTACAGCAAAGGAGGAAGGTGTTTCTTGGGGGATTTCAAACCTTCCAGTTTGCATTTTCACGTTAGTATAATATAACAATCTTCCTGACTGTGTCCTGATGGAAGGGGTATGGAGGTGTTGCCTTTACAAGTGCCAGATGTGTTATGTTCAGAACTCTCTCTGTGTGTCCTTATCCTTTCTGGGTCTGAGTTGTGCAAAGGCCTGATATTTAAATTTTACCTCAAGTTTGGTCAATACAAGAAACTTCTACCTCAGGCATTTGACTGCTAACCAGAAGGCTGACAGTTCAAACCCACCAGCCACTCCTGGGAAGGAAGATTGGGCAATCTACTTCTGTAGTGATACTGCCTCGGAAACCCAAGGAGGGGTTGCTATGAGTCGGGTCCGATTCAATGGCATATACCAACAACAACAACTACAGTAAAATAAAGTAACCAAAGAGTTCAGGAACCTGTGGGGAATGGTACACAGAGAGATGTGTAACACGCTTGCTTCTATACTTCAGTGTCATACATACTCAAGAACAGAAGACTTTAACATTTTTTATATGTAGGAAAATAGAGACCCCTACTCATCAGAAAGATATACACTGAAAGGGTTTGAAAAAGGAGTGAGCTAGAACAAGGCTAAATGACCTCCAGGCAGTGCTGTTTCTCAAACTGTTAAGTGGTAGTTCTAAATATATATGTAAATTTCTCACCTAAGCATGAAATGTTAGGAGCTAATATTGTTACCTTCATGGTAGTGATTATGGAATAGAAGGATATCAAATGTTTACTAGTGCCTTTCAAAGTTTTCCAGTTATGTATCAGACAGTGTTTCACTGCTATACATAAAGTGCACCTAACCCAAGCCATGGTATTTTCAATTGCCTCATGTGCATGTGAAAGCTGCACAATGACTAAGGAAGACTGACGAAGTATTTATGCCTTTGAATTGTGGTGTTAACGAAGAATACTGAAAACACCATGAATTGCCAAAAGAATGAACAAATCTATCCTGGAAGAAGTGCAGCTGGAATACTCCTTAGAAGCAAGAATTTATCTTCAAATTCTTCATCTTTGAATTCCAGACTTGATCTCACCTACTTTGGTCATGCTGTCAGAAGGGAGCATTCCCTGAAGTAGGATATCATTTTGGTAAAATGGAAAGTCAGAATAAAAGGGGAACACCCTCAATAAGATGGATTGACACAGTGGCTACAATGATGGGCTCAATCATAGCGAGATTGTAAGGAAGGCACAGGACAGGGCAGTATTTAGTGCTATTGTAATAGGGTTGCTATGAATTGGAATTGACTCTATGGCAACTGACAACAACGTGTCTTTGAAAA
>NW_006926707.1:2909-3354 GCF_000298275.1 Orycteropus afer afer | reverse complement strand
GAAAATTTGGTATTAATCTTCTGGATTTCTATGTGTAGATTTTGTATCATTTCTAATTTTTCATTTATTTTGTCATTTTGTTTTTGTATTGTCTTCAAAATTGTTCTAGGGTTTTCTCTGTGTTTTCTTTGGTCTGTCTCTTAATCCTTTGAAGATACCTAAATATAATTATTTTGAATTTCTTATCAGGGAGTTCCAATGCTGCATCTTCCTCAGGGATGTGTTTTGGATCTGTATCCTGGTGCCTTGGTTCTCCTGCTTTATCTTGCTTCTTTATGTGGACTGTGATGCTCTGTTGTCTCCAAGGCATTGTGACTTTTTGTATGTATATTTAATTAATGATTGTATGTTGGAGTGACTTGTCCACAATTTTTGTTTTGTTTTGTTTGTATGTTATCTATGCAAGCAGGGCACTGTGTTCCTCTATTAGCTAGTTGACAGCACT
>NW_006926707.1:1021-2641 GCF_000298275.1 Orycteropus afer afer | reverse complement strand
GTTTTCATTCAGGTTTTTCTACTAGTTGGTGCCTAATCCACTTCTGTATAGTTCCTTTCAAAGCTCAGGGCTCCAGGATTATCTTCTGTATCTCTGTCAACTGGTTTTTCTTTTCTTTGTTGAAGAGGGTCTGTGTCACTTGTCTGCTTATTTCTCCATCTTACTGGCAATATCTCAATATTTTTAAATGAAATCTCTTATTATCTAGTAAATATTTACTCCAAACCTGTTTCCCAATGAAAGAACTCTATTGTTCTTCCTAACAACTATACACCTACTCCTCATTTATCAACTATCTCTTTATCTGACTTTTTGCATTTATGATCATAGTGAAAATTTGTGCATTAACAACGTATGTCTAGGAGTAACAAATGCCAAGATACTAGGCAAGAGTAATGCTGGCCATGATGGCTAAGGTCATGTGTCAGCATAGCTGGACCATGATTCTCAGTGGTTTGGCAGTTATGCATTGATGTAGTCATCTTCCATTTTCACATAAAACTATTTTTTGCACAATGAACTAGTCTTTGTAAGCTACCCATGTTGATAAGTGAAGAGTGGGTGTGTTAACCCAGAATGAATGAGTCAAAAGAACCATGGGAGAATATATGGGAATTTGAAAGATGCTTTATTGAATGCCATGCCAGATTTATTGAAAAGTAATTAAGACTTAGAGGTTATGTCACTGACCCTTGAATAAGCAATATTACCCCCATAGGATGGCTGTGAGCATTAAATATGCCTGGCACTGTATTTTTGTCATTGTTGTTAGGTGCTGTCGAGTAAACTCCAATTCATAGCAACTTGATGCACAATAGAACAAAACACTGCCCAGGCATATGCCATACTCACAATACTTGCTATTCTTGAGCCCATCATTGCAGCCACTGTGTCAATCCATTTTGTAATGATTCTCCATGATGAGATTTGTAATCAACTCTACGTAGCTAAGTACCTTAGGGGTATGATCAGCTCCTAGTATATAAGGAGAAGCTTTAGGAATGGTCTGTAGCTTTTGGCACACTTGAATCCTACATGTAGCCGAGTCATTGTTCAGCAGCCTGCCCTGTCGTCTGATGATCTTGGGACTCTGAATGGACTTGAATCAGTGGCCTGCACGTGCTTTGGCAATATCAGGACTGTGCCTTTTTTCTTGTCGACCTTGGGTTTGTCAGCCACAGTAGCCAACAGCTGTCTGAGTGAAGAAAGCCTCCAGCTCCAAAGGGCTGGGAGCAAGAGGCAGAGCTGAAGCCCAAGGTCAAGGGCCTTTTACCTAGCCCCTAGATTCTGGCACTTTGAACTCAGACTTCTAGCCTCCAAACTGTGAGAGAATAAAATCTTGTTTGCTCAAGCCACCCATTTGTGGTATTTTCTGTTAGAACAGTACAAAGTAAGCAAAACATCACTCAAGGCCAACAAGGAGAAAGAAAAATCATAATAGAATCTTGAAGGCAGGAGTAGTCAATGTGAGAAGCAGTGACTTTCAGTTGATGGACACAGCTCATCAGAGGGAGACAAGGGAATAATTGACCTGTATTGCACTCTCCCCTTCTGATTTCTTGCTGAGACTATCTTTTGGTCCAAATCAGATATCCATCAGTCCTATAACATTTTTTAATA
>NW_006926707.1:0-647 GCF_000298275.1 Orycteropus afer afer | reverse complement strand
TTTAGTGGGTTTTTGTTTGTTTGTTTGTTTGTTTGTTACTGTTATGGTATTCTTTTCTCTTAACCTCTTTGGTTTTGTGTTCTTTATCTGAACCAGAGAGATAAATCTTGGTATCATCTCTTCCACCTGTGGCTCTCTTTTCATAATGTCTTCCACATCATGTTTGCCAAAGCCTACTTCACACCTGACATCCTTACTTTTTTTTTTTATGAAGTCAATTACTGTTACCATGCAAATCATAATACATTTTGGCAGGTGGAGGGTCAGAGATTACTTCAGTACTGCAACATTGGGCCAAGATTCCTTTGAGTCCAATTTTAGATACCTATTCCTTAGACTAGGTTTTAGTCTGGTGTTACTATGTGAATCCATGAGTTTTAGTTTCTTTAATAGCCAAGCAAACACTGGTTGGATTAGAATATCTTTTAGCTCTATTAGTTCAATTACCATATCCTCAGTCAAGACCTTCATAGGAACACGTGAAGCAAATTGGTGAAACTTTTTTTTCAATTTCAAATTCACCAAATCTGAAATTTGGCTTATGAAGCTGTGACAGACACAGATGGAGTTAACATTAGAAGTGCGGGAGATTTATTGTCAGTAGCATCTGTAGTAGCTGTTGTCAGATGGATCTTGGCTCAAGGCAG
>NW_006926706.1:7115-8189 GCF_000298275.1 Orycteropus afer afer | reverse complement strand
GAGGAAGTGGGAGGGGAGATGTTGCATTGTGGTAAACTGTGGTCAATGTCATGAGACAAAATGTATGTGAACTGCTGTACAGAAAGTGAATCTGCTCTGTAAATATTCACAGAAATTACAATTAAAAATAAAATAAAATAAATTATGGGGGAAAAAAAAAAGAAATGATGCCTGATATGCATGATAGAATTTTGCAAGACCAATGACTTGTTCATTGCAAATACCTTTTTCAACAACATAAATGGCAACTATGCACTTGGACCTGCTTAAAATATTTAAGAGCAAAGATGTCACGCTGATGACTTAGGTGCACCTGACCCAAGCCATGGTATTTTTAATAGCTTCATGTACATGTGAGAGCTGGACAGTGAATAAGGGAGACCACAGAATTGATGCTTTTGAATTGTAGTGCTGGTGAAGAATGATTAAGTTACCATGGACTGCTAGAATGAACAAATCTATCTTGGAGGAAGTACAGCCAGAATGTTCTGTAGAAGCAAGAATAGCTAGCTTTTGTCTCTCATCATTTGATCATGTTGTCAGAAAGGACCAGTCCCTGGAAAAGGATATCATGTTGGGTTAAGTGGAATTAAAAAAGGGAACAGCCTCAATGAGAGGGGTTGACACAGTGACTGCAATGATTGGCCCAAGCATAGCAATGATTGTGAGGATGGCATATGACTGGGCAATGTTTCCTTCTGTTGTACACAGGGTCACTATGAGTTGAAACAGACTTGATGGCAGCTAACAACAACACACATGGACTTCTCCAGATATAATACATAGGAATCAATCCATTACATTTGTGGAAAGAGGTGAAGGAGAATCTAGTATCATTAGTCAGAATAAGGCCAGGAGCTGACTGTGGAACAGACCATCAGTTGCTCATATGCAAGTTCAAGTTGAAGCTGAAGATAATGAAAACAAGTCCACAGGAGCCAAAATATGACCTTGATTATATCCCACCTGAATTTAGAGACCATCTGAAGAGCAAATCTGATGCATTGAACACCAGTGACTGAAGACCAGACAAGTTGTGGAATAACATCAAGAATATCATACATGAAGAAAGCA
>NW_006926706.1:2544-5720 GCF_000298275.1 Orycteropus afer afer | reverse complement strand
TACATAGGTGGACTAGGCACCAATTTGTGGAAGAACTTGAATGAAAACAGTGACTACAGAGACAGATGGAGCTGCAGACTGTCAAGTATTCTGATGGCACCAACAACCTGAATATTTCCAACTGGTGCTGGGCCCTGAGAATTGACCTAAAGATCAGCCCTGGTCATCAAGGGCTGCAGGGATGACTGCATTGGTGGCCAATGACTAGGCAGGGAAACAGCAAACAGGGAGACAACCTGAGCTGTGGACTTTTGGCTCTCTGGAGGGCACAGCCATTTTGATTGTTTACAAGCCGCGCCCATTTTGGATATTTAAAGTGACTGAGAGTGCAGCCATTTTGAATGTTTGCAAGAGGTGGTCATTTTGGATATTTAAAGTGACAGCATTCTCATTTGGATTCCAGGGACCTAAGGACAGGCTACATTTGCCAAGGACAGCAGGGACATACAGGAGGCTGACAATGGGAAAGGAGAGAGGTGGTGAGTGTATAAGTGCTGCCACCTAGTGAATAGAGGAGCACAGTACCCTGCTTACTTAGATAACATACAAAGGAAAAGAAAATCTTGGGCAAATCACCCAACATACAATTCCAATTAAATACAAACACAAAAATGTCACATTGTCTCAGAGACAACAGAGCATCACAGTCCACACAAAGAAGCAAGATAAAGCAGAAGAAACAACAGACCCAGAACACATCCCTGAGGAAGCAGCAATATTGGAACTCTCTGATAAGGAATTCAAAAGAATTATATTTAGGTACTTTCAACAGATTGAGAGACAGATCAAGGAAAACACTGACAAAATTGAGGAAAATACATAGAAAACAGTTTTGAAAGACAGTACAAGAACAAAATGACAAAGTAAATGAAAAATAGAAATGATACAAAATCTACACACAGAAATCCAGAAGATTAATACTAAATTTTCAGAAATAGGTAACACATTGAATGGGCAAAGGAGTAGATTTGAATCAATGGAAGAATTAGTGAGATTGAAGACAAATACCTCAATACTTGGAAAGGAGACAATCAGAAAAAGAAATCAAAACAAAACAAAGAAAGCTTAAGGTTCATGTGGAATACAATCCAAAGGAATAACTTACATGTTATTCTATGCACAGAATTCCAGAACAGGAAGAGACAAAAAAAAAAAAAAAAACCCAGAGAAAATTGTCGAAGATTTGTTGGAAGAGAATTTCTCTGGTATGATGAAAGATGAGAATATATCCATTCAAGAAGCCCAACAAAGCCCAAACAGGATAGACCCCAAAAGAAAATCACCAAGACATATCATCATCAAGCTCAGCAAAACCAAAGACAAAGAATCCTGAAAGCAGCATGGGAAAAATGAAAAGTTACCTACAAGGGACAACCAAAAAGACTAAGCTCGGATTTCTTGGCAGAAACTATGCAGGTGAGAAGACAATGGGATGATATATATAAAACCCTGAAAGAAAAAAAAATTCCAACCATGAATTATATACCTCACAAGACTGTCCCTCAAAGATGATGGTGAAATTAGGACATTTCCAGATAAGCAGAAATTAAGGGAATTTGTTAAAACTAGACCAACCTTACAAGAGTTGCTAAAGGGAGTCCTTTGGACAGAGAACCAACAACAGCAAACAACCAACCATTAACATACATGATGACATAACCCCAAAGCCAACCCCGTTATGGAAGTATCCAAAGTAAATAAGCCTACAAGATTGTAAACAAGGAACCAGATACATCATTGACAAATGAGGACAAGTACAAACCAAAAGGAGGGAAAAATTGTGTAGTTACAGAATTTCTAAATGGTAGGGAAGTCAAGACAACTGCAAGATAGAATGGACTGTTCTAAACTTGGGAAGAAAATTATAAATCACAGGCTAACCTCAAAGAAAAATGATAAATCTTCACATCAAAATAAAAAAGAGGACCAGCACAAATATTTAGCAAATACTAAAACAGTAGCAATGACGGAAGTGATAACACAATTCATAAACAAAACAAACGCAGCACAGAAAATTATATAGAACAAAGAAATCAGCAACACCACGAAAAGGCACATAACAAAATGACAGCAACAAATTCATACTTGTTGATAATTACACTGAATGTCAATGGATTAAATGCACCACTAAAGAGATGGAGAGAACATAACCTATCAATATACTTACTGTCTATAAGAGACACACCTTAGAGACAAAGACAAAAAAGACTAAAGATCAAAGGTTGGAGAAAAGATGTCAAGCAAATGGTAACCATAAAAGAGCAGGAGTGGCAATATTAATTTCTGACAAAATTGACTTTAAGACAAAAACCACCATAAGAGACAAGGAAGGACATTACATAATGATTAAAGGATCAGTTGAACAAGAAGATATAACCCTAATAAACATCTATGCATTCAATGAAAGAACCCCAAAATACATAAACCAGACTTTAACAGAACTGAAAAGACAAATAGATAATGACTTCACAGTCATAGTAGGAGATTTAATACACTACTTCCAATCACAGAACAACTGGAAAGAAGCTGTGATAGTTCAGTTTGTGTGTCAACTTGGCTGGACCTGGTTGAGTGGCTGGGCAGTTGGATGTAGTATTCCCCATGATGAGACTGGCAATCAACTCCATGGTGGAATCTACTGTGAGCAGCTGAGTACTCCCTTAGGGACATGGTCTACTTCCTGTATATAAGGAGAAGCCTTGAAGAACGGTCTCTAGCTTTTGGTATGTTTGCATGTAGCTGAGTCATTGTTCAGCAGCCTGCCATTCTCTGCTGATCTTTGACTTTTAATGGGCTTGAATTAATGGCCTGCCCTGTGGTTTGGTAATATTGGAACTGTGCCTTATTACTTGTCAACCTTGAGCTTGTCAGCCTCTGCAGCCAGCAGCTGAGTGAAGAAAAGCCTCCAGCTTCAGTGGCCATGAGCAGGAAGCAGAGCTGAAACCAAAGGTTGGGGGGACTTCGCCCAGAACCTGGCACTTTGAACTTGGACTTTAAGCCTCCAAATTGTAAGGATAAACTTCTGTTTATTAAGACCATTTCCTGATGTGGCACCACTCAAATTGAAGAGAAACAGCCGCAGACATCCATTAATCATCGGAACATGGAATGTATGAAGTATGAATCTAGGAAAATTGGAAGTTGTTAAAAAGGAAACGGAACGCATAAAGATTGAT
>NW_006926706.1:0-523 GCF_000298275.1 Orycteropus afer afer | reverse complement strand
AAAAAACACATAATGAAAATGACAACAAAAAATTCATATTTGCCGATAATTACATATCTGGCAAGGGACTTATCTCTAAGATTTATAGAAAACTCCAATGCCTCAATAGCAAAGGAATTAACAATCCCATTGAAAAATAGGCAGGAGACCTGAATAGACACTTCACCAAGGAGGATATTCAGGTGGTCGGCTAATACATGAGGAGATGCTCACGATCATTGGCCATCAGAGAGATGTAAATCAAAACAACAATGAGATACCATCTCACCCCAGCACTGATGGCAAGGTTCAACGAGACAGAAAATTACAAATGCTGGTGGGGATGTAGAGAGATTGGGAATCTCATACACTGCTGGTGGGACTGTGAAGTGATACAACCACTGTGGAAAGCAGTATAGTGATTCCTTAGAAAGCTGGAATTGGAGATGCCATTTGACCCAGCAATCCCATTACTAGATATATATCCTAGAGAGGTGAGAGCCAGGACAGGAACAGATATATGCACACTCATGTTCATTGCAGC
>NW_006926705.1:11208-12839 GCF_000298275.1 Orycteropus afer afer | reverse complement strand
GCTGCTCTGCAGGAAAAAAATGTAGTACTTAGCTTCCATAATGTTTGAAGACTTGGAAACGCTATGTAGCAATTCTACTCTCTATTGTAGGTTCACTAATAAGTCAGAATGCTATGAGTCATCATCCAATTTGGTTTGGTTTTACATAACAGAAAGTTCAATGCAAGTTTAAAGATAAACACTATTGCATGTGAACTAGAAAAACAGAATGTCTCATATTGTCATGCAAGCCCTGTTTTAAATTGAACTACACGCTTTAAAGGACCGCACTACCACTCCGTTTAAGTGAATGTCCTAGTAAGTTTTATTTTGATTTTCTGGGGTGACAGTATTGAGTTTGCTTCTTCCTCTGGCAACCAGCTCCTCTTCCCACAAAGGAATTGTGTGAAAATAGCCTTCGATTTGTTCACTGTTAACCATTATCCTTTATTATGTGAAATCTTTGACTCCTTCCTTTGTCCCCTTTTTCAGCAATGTAATCAATTTCCGGTTTTAGCAGAAATTGGTGGTGTTAGGTGTGATCAAGTCAGTTCCAACTCACAGTGACTGTATGCAAAACAGAATGAAACACTGCCTGGTCCTATCCCATCCTCACAATCATTGCTATGTTTAAGTCCATTGTTGCAACCATTGTGTCAAACCATCTCATGAAGGCTCTTCCTCTTTTATGATTAATAAAAATAATAACTTAGATTATTAAATAGTCTTTAAATTTAGGTAATTAATAACAATCTGTGCACCCTGATTCTACTACAGACTTTCCTTTCTCTGGCAAAGACATCACCAAACATCTGTTTACCAATAACAAAACATAGGAATCATTTATAATTATTATCATGTTCTACTATATTTGCTAAGGAGCTCTGGTAGTATAGTGCCTAAGGCATCTGACTGCTAAGCAGAAGGCTGGCGGTTCAACCCATCAGCCACTCCTCGGAAGGAAGATGGGGCAATCTACCTTCCATAATGACACTGCCTTGGAAACCCAAGGAGGAGTCGCTATGAGTCAGGTCTGACTCGAAGGCACATAACAACAATAACAACATTATATTTGCTTTTATTTTATTTTTTTTTCTATTCCAAATCAGTGGTCTTCTTTCTATCTTTTATTTATGTATGCAAATTTTTCTGACTCATCTTGAAATCTTCAAATGTATAATTTGTTCTTCCTGCTTATTTCTTCCTTACTTCTCTAACATATGCTTGCTTTCCATATTTTTTTCTAGATCAAA
Source organism: Orycteropus afer afer (assembly GCF_000298275.1). NCBI lineage: Eukaryota > Metazoa > Chordata > Mammalia > Tubulidentata > Orycteropodidae > Orycteropus > Orycteropus afer. The sequence goes on along the minus strand of NW_006926705.1, from coordinate 11,607 downwards.
TATCACATCATTATCGAGATTTGCCAAAGTGAATAAATAAATAATATAATAAGTTTATAACCTCCATTAATGTAAAAGTATGCTTTCTGTGGACTGCTGACCAGAAGCCTGGTAGTTCAAGCCTGCCAGCCTCTCCTCAGAAGGAAGATCGGGCAATCTACTTCTATAGATTGGAAGCCAAAGTGGGGGTCACTATGAGTGAGGACCGACTTGTTGGCAGTGAATTTTGTTTTTGGTTATATAGTGAAAACTCTTGCCAGTCAGAGCCTTTTTCCTTTGACAGACTGATTTAGAGGTAGGTAAGTAACACAAGCCTAGAGAGTTGAATATAAGGGAAAGTGTAACTTGGAGTGTCTGGGAAGTCACTTGCTTTTCTGAGCAGTTTGGAATGACATTTGG